>NC_090736.1:87049564-87064564 GCF_036898095.1 Palaemon carinicauda
GTTTAGCACCCGTGCGTTGTATGGGAGCGGTAAGGATGGGATTGTAGTGGTCCACATGAAATTCACGAAGTAAGCCCGTTCCCTGATGATAGTGTTGATTCCTTGGACTGTGTAATTCGTGGACATCCCGATGCAACCTTCAGCTGCAACGAAAACCTGGGAGTGGGTCGTGGATCCGTCCGGGCATGATACATTGAAGCCGGCCTTGTCGTATCGTATCCATGAGCCGTTGTTCCATCTGTAATTGAACTTAGTATCGTCAAAAGGATAAAGTTTTTTCTGACAATCTTCATATGAATGGGAGAGAGAACTGTTTAGCACTATACCTAACTCGCATGAATCCATTGATATATGATGGAATTCAAAGGAGTCAGATGTACATACTTTATTATTCATTGCTTCTGAACAGTGAGTTAATTTAACTAAGTCTCTCAGCAATGATACTTGCTTTCCCAGGTTTCCTTATCAGGGGAAATCAATACGTGTCCTGTCAAACTGGATATTACTGGACTTGAGTTATTCGTTATGAAAGTTGGGAATAGTGATATTTTGTATGCTTGCCAGGCGTCAGAAAAATCAAAGGGAATTGTAATCATGATCCTGTAATTTTCAATGCTGTCTGATATCAAACTATAATAAAATTCTAACTTATGGGCGTTTAACAAAGGAACATAACCTATTTTCTCCCATCCGTTCTCCAAAATTAACGTTAGGTCTTTAATTGGCAAAGGATGCGGTGATAAAACACCCGTAATTGCCAATGTAATAGCTTCCACATAGTCTTTTGACTTCTCAATAAAATGTGAAATTTTAGTACGGATATGATCTATTTTTGAATTATAATACGTCAATGTTGCCGGCAAGTTTTGTACTACCATAATCTGACTGATATTACTAGAATGTTCATTCACCAAACTCATTATTTGATTGATTGATCTTAACTGATTCCTTAGTTCTGATAAAACTAGTTCGTTTTCATGTTCTAAAAACTCAATTTTCTTATTTTGATTACTAATTTTAAGACGATTTGAAATTCCTAAGCCTAAAATTGTAATAGATCCAAAGATGTTTAGTGCAGCAAAAATAAAAGGTTTACGTCTTTCAAGGCTATTGTATCGCACTGTCCACATCAATAGGTCACGAGCCAGAGCTTCTGCCTCGTCAGTTTTATTTTGCAAGACGTATGATAACATTTCTGCAATGCCTAATGTTGGTGCAAGCGAACTCTCTGTATTAAAAGGAAAATGACGTCGATGCATTTCATTTAATGAAGCAGCGAACCTTGACAGGTCACTTTTTAAGTTAGTGACGTCATCCTCTGGGAGGAAAATCGCTTGCATATTTACTTCTATAATTATATTACTTGCTGTAATGCAAAAGTCTTCTGTTCTCTCTACAATAGTGCCATAATTAAAATCTATAATTTTAGTTTAAGGGCTCTTCCCACACGAAAAAAAATGTCTGAACGACCAATATCACTCCTAACAATAAAGACTTCATTTTGGAAACCAGCAATGGGAAAAATATATGTAATTACTCTTGTTATAAAAAAAAAAATGTTTACACACAAATATGATACAAGTTTCATAGATACATAAATTTCCCTCACTTCCTTCTCTCTTATTTTAATTTCTTATGTGAGCCAGTGATACAATTCTCTCATCAGTGGGTTGGGATACGTTTTGAACTCTAAATCTATTGGCCGTTAATGTTTCTAAAATGTTAAACGGACCTTCAAACTTAGGTGTCAGTTTGTAATTGAGTCCTTTCCATACGTATACTTGTATGTATACCTTATCACCCATGGTATATGTTTTAGTTGGCTTCGCTATTTTACCATGATTCCTTTTCATTATGATTTGTGATTCTTCTAGATTCTTTCGAAGGATATCATAACGACTTATGCTTACATTCATAACATCCTTTAAAGGATTTAATAAATTAATTGTAGGCGTTAATACATGGAAAAGCGTTCTAGCTGGGGTACCGTACATTGCCTAGTGCGGCGACATTTTAATAGATAAAAGATATGAGTGATTCAGAGTACTTAGTACCGGAGGTGTGGCAATATCCCAGTTGGGGTCTGATCCCCCTAGTGTAACTCTTAATATGTTTAAAACCTTCATATTCACTCTTTCCACTAGCCCATTCGATTCTGGGTGATAGATCATGGTATTGATTTTCTTTATGCCAAGAAATTCACACAATGAGTTAAGGAAATGATTATTGAATTATCCATCCGAGTCTGAGATTATCATGTGTGGAATTCCATTTTTACAAATGTAGTACTTGTAAAACTTCCTAGCGCATTCGATCACGGTTTTAGTTTTAAGCACTATCAGGTCTGTATATCGAGTCAAAGCATCTATAATTACTGAGAGGTGCTTATTTCCTCTGTCTGACGCGTAAAACCCTGTTAATAAATCTAAATGTCCTCTTTCAAAGGTTTGATTGGGCACGGGATAAGCCCCTAGGCTGACAGGTGTCTTCGTGTGCCCTTTGTTTTCCTGACAAGTGCGACAACTAGCTATGTGCTTTTTTATATTTGTAAGCATCGTATGCCAATAAAACAATGATTTGGCTTTCTGTGACATTATGGAGAACCCCGGGTGGCCATGCAATGGATTTGCATGCAACCAATTTAGGACAGTGGGTATAAGTGAGATTGGTACCTCTACCTGGTCGTTAGTCACCTGTGGTGTATTGCGGGTTTTCCTTGTCACGGATCTACACAGAATATTATCTTTGATTATATAATTCTGCTGCGTATACTTTATATATTCCTTTTCCTTAGGATTTCCGTTCAAAGCATTTACGATTTTTTCTAATTGCTGATCTTTTCTTTGCTTAGTCTGTATTAGTTCAGCGCTCCAGCCCAGATCTTCCTGTTCAGATACAGCTTTAACAATAGGCATGGATGTTGATATATCTATTAATTCAGCTAATGGCTCCATACAAGATGACATGGGGTTGCGTGATAATGCGTCAGCAATGATACTTGCTTTCCTAGGTAAATACCCGATCCTCGCGCCAAAGTCTTCGATGATCAAATGCCATGGAGTTCGTTTGGGGCTGTGACTATAGCCTTTAAAGAAGTCGGTTAGGGGCTTATGATCAGTAAGAACCTTGATGGGATAACCGTATATTATGAACTTGAAATGCACTAGTGAATTAACAATAGCTAGACCTTCCTTGTCTATTACTGCATATTTACTTTCGGAAGTTCTCAGTTTACGTGAATAAAAAGCTATCAGGAAAAACTGTTTGTCATATTGCTGAAGCAATACCCCACCTACTCCTAGGTCTGAGGCATCTGTTGCAATGAAGAATTCCTTACCGAAGTCAGGAAATTTTAAGATAGGAGAACTACACAGTTCATCTTTCAAGGTATCAAACGCCTGTTGATGCTGCTCAGACCATATGAAATCTACGACCTTCTTCGTAAGATCGGTTAGGGGCGCGGCTATTATTGAATAATTGCATATAAAACGCCTGTAATACCCACTACACCCCAGAAAATGCTGTATTCCCTTGACATTAGTAGGTATCGGAAAGTTACGGATAGCTGATACCTTATCGTGGACTACTTTAAGACCTTGACTAGACACCGTAAAACCTAAATAGACTAATTCTGTTTTGAAGAACTCACACTTACTAATCTTTACCCTTAAATTATGCTCTCTTAGTCTCTGTAGCACTAGCTCCAGTTTACGTAAATGTTCTTCTAACGTATTAGAAAAGATTACAAGGTCGTCCATATAGGCATGCAATATGTCCCCTAACAAGTCTCCAAACACTAGGTTTATCATTCTAGTAAACGTTATGGGAGCACAACGTAAGCCAAAAGGCATACGCAAAAATTCATAAGGTTCCCTGGCTGTGCTGAAGGCAATGTATGGGATACTATCTTCTTCTAATGGTATCTGGTGAAAGCCTTTAAGTAAGTCCAAACTGGTAAAATATTTTTGTTCCGTAACCGAAATACAAACCACGCTATTTACATAGGGTACTACTTTCGGCGTAGCTGAAATGACGAGCCATTAGATTTTTAACGAGGGTTAACTACCCTCTCGCTAGCTAGCGAAGGGGTAGGGGAGGGGTAGCTAGCTACCCCTCCCCCCGCACACACCGGTGAACTGCTTCACTTCGCTTTTGGATCGGACGGTGGGCAGAGGTCTCTGTCCCGTCCTCGCATGGCAGCCATTAATGTTTTGTTTTTACTTAATTACTTACTTTTCTTATACTTAATATATATGTAAACATTCTTATGTTTATGTATGTATTTGAGTATAGAAATACAGTAAGTTTCCTTTTCAGTGTTTGTGCTGTGTGTGTGTAGGAAGTCTACTCAATTGTATGACAACATCTCTCTGTGGTTCCAGGCCCCCGCGGTGACATTTCATGGGTCGCGATCTCTCCCTTGGGCCTTCGGTCTTCCTTTCAGCGGGCGCCATGGGGAATCGTCATCGCTGGACTTTATTTATTAATCTGTTTCTCCGCTGTTCCTCCTTCCCTATGGGGAACTTGGTCTATCAGCGTAGGGAACATGGGAGTTTAGTTTGACTTCGGTCTCTCTCTATCTCTCTCTAGGTCGTTCGCCCTTTTATCATTACTACGTATTACGGTAGCTTCCTTCCCGTTGCTGGTTGAGTTGCTACTCCATTTATTTTGTCTAAATTATTTTTAATCAAATCTAACTGTATTTGTTAACTTATCAGCTTCTGTGTAGAACGCTTCCCTTCGGGGTTCATTCGTTTTTACTATTAATGAACATTCTTAGATGAATTTCATAATTATAATTGTTATAATTCTGTTTTTGTTACAGTTCTCCGCCTTCCCCCCCTTCCCATGAGTGTCAGTGGGGGAGGAGGGCGCATTCCTGGTGCGTAATTCCTATGTTCTTTTATCTCGGGGTTCCTCTTCGGAGTTCCCCCGGTGGAATAAATGTTAACTAATTATTTCTTTTTCACAGTTAACTATCTAGTTTTTTCATTTGCCTAATATGCCAATGAAGGAGAGCTGTCCTGTTTGGGCCTGGGGAGTCTGGTGTTACCGCCTCGTCTATGACTTCGTCATGGGCGTGTTCCCTTCTCCTAGAAGTTCTCCCGTGACAACTGTCAGCTTCTTACTTCATTTAGAACGCTCAGGAGGTTCGCCTCCATGGGTGGGTAACTTCCCTTCCGAGGGAGGTTCCCTTCCCAGGTATGAGTTTTTTCCTCTTCAGGGGAGGGGGGCCAACTTCTCTTACATTAATAATTCCTGGTTGGTTTTTTCCTGGTCCTCGGGCGGTTATACTCTTGGTGCCGAGCGACCACTTTTGTAACCATGCTCTAGGGGCTGAGCGGTTGCAAGGCCGGACCATGGAATTCGTGCGATCATGCTCTTGGTACTGAGCGGTTGCACTTGCAGCTACGCTCAAGGGGCTGGGCAGCTGCAGAAGCTCCTCTTTGGAGGGTTTCTCTTTAAGGTCAGCTTGCTGATCCAATGGCCCTAAGGGGCGCCTTCATCAGTTCTTCTGATCTCTTCTGCGAAGTGTTCTCCTCTCTCGTTCGCGAGAGAGTCTCTCGTTCGCGAGAAGGACACTCGTAGAGACTCCTCTTCGGAGGACTCCCCTGCTGTTGTTGCTTATGTTACTGAAGGCTCAGTTCCCCCCTCCGAACATCCTTCGAGGGGGCAGCTGAGTCCAACGGTCTCTCCTTCGAGTGTCTCTCCCCCTCGGGGGAGTTCACTAACAGAGACTCCTCTTTGGAGGACTGATGATGGTGCTCCTTTTCGTGGTTCTCTTCATCTTCAGCCACAGAGGATCCTCCTCGACGAGAACAGACCGTTACAGCTGCTTTGCTAGACCTTTCGGCAGATCGTTCGCGATCTCCGACACCTGCCAGACCTTCTTGTCTTCCATCTCCGTTCCTAGACGCAGATGCGCAGTGGACGCCACTCCACCCCTTTTTCCGACGGGCACTGTTCCCTTCGGGACAAATGGCTTATCCTACAATGTAAGTAAGTCCCTTAGTGCCAGGTTTTTCCCTTTGCAACCTCGTTCTCCTGCGCGCTCGCGTGGACCAGTCTTCTGCTGAATCAACACTCCAGCGTTCTCCTGTAGCTGAGTCTCGCCGTAGATCTCCTGATTGCCAACGCTTCTGGGACCTTCTGTGCGGCTACGCGCTTTGTGCACCAACGGTCTCCTGAACGCCCACGATCGCCTGCTCGCCGGCGCACATCTGATCGCCCTTTTCTGATGTGCGCAATGTGCGCCAACGTTCGCCCTCGCGCCCACGATCTCCGGATCTGGGCGCAAGCAGGGAGATTATTTCTTCGCTGAACTCCACGTTCACCTGCTCGCCAGCGCACATCTGCGCCCCCTTTCCTGATGTGCGCAATACGCGCCAACGTTTGCCCACGCTCCTACGATCTTCAGATCTGGGCGCAGGCAAGGTGTTTATTCCTTCGCCTCCTCGCCGATGATCTCTCTGGTTTTGCACCCTTGCTGATATCTTCTGGCCACGCAACTACGCGCCAACGATCTCCCGGTTCCTGCCTCGTCGCGCGCAGTTCAAGTAGTTCCTACGCCAGCGCACAGGTGATCACAGGTTCTTCTAGACTTGCAGCACCCTTCTGGAGTTTCGCGCTAAGTGCGCCCACGCGCGGTTCAAGTTCCAGCGCGCCAGCGTGCCAACGCGCCAGTACGCTTCCACTTCACACCAGTGATCTCCTAAGCGCCCGCGCGATTCTTTTCCTGCGCACAAGCGTTTTCAACGCGCCAACGCTTCAATCGTCGTAGGTTTCCTACCCGCCCACGCGTTAACTCTCCTGTACGCGATCGGTCGCTACGCGCCACCGCTCGCCAACGCCCCATTGCTTGCCAACGCGCCATCGCTCGCTTACGAGCCATCGCTCGCTTACTTACGAGCCATCGCTCGCCAAGACGCGCCATCGCTCATCAACACGCCATCGCTCATCATGGAAACTTTACTCCTCTCGGGCACGAGCACCATCGTTTCCCAGCTCACCAAGTTTTGAACTTGTGGGCAAACTCGATGTTAAAGCATTAAAATGCAGTGACCGAGAGGTTCCTCTCGGAAGTCCCAACTATGGATGTCGGCAAGCTCAGACACTCTTCCATCCTTGGAAAGACCTTGTTTTGAGCCCAATGATGGGGAACGGACAGCTGAGAGGTGGAGAAAGTCGAATCACGACTCGCTCCTCCAAAGGCGCTTACATCCAGACCCTACAAGCCTCCAGTGCCTCAACAACAACAGCCTCGTCAGCCTAGGACATCGGAACCGGCCCCGGCAGCTAAGACAAGGTGTCTAAACAGCAGCCCCCTCCTGTCAGACACAAGAAGGGGGGGAAGTCCTCCTGGGGAGGCAATAATCGTAGAGGGAGCGGCTGAGGCCGCAAACGCTAGGATTGGCAACCCCCCTGCATGGTCCCCAGTGGGGGGATGCCTAAGCTTGTGCGTTCAGGTGGCAGCAACTCGGGGCCGATTCCTGCACGATCTCCGTGATCAGCCAAGGATATCGCGTCCCGCTCTTAACATCTCTACCGCCACTGACAGTGAATCCAGTGTCGCTGAGCTCCTATGCCATGGGATCGGCAAAGGGGCTAGCCTTTCGGGCAGAAGTCGAGACCATGCTCTAGAAGGATGCTCTCCAAAAGGTCATCGACGGCTCCCCCCCCCACCCCGGCTTCTTCAGTTGACTCTTTCTTGTAAGAAAGCGTCTGAAGGCTGGAGACCTGTCATCGACCTCTCAGCCCTGAACAAGTTTGTTGAACAAACTTCGTTCAGCGTGGAACAGCAGAGTCGATCAGGCTTTTAGTGAGACCACAAGACTTCATGTGCACACTGGATCTGAAGGACGGGTACTTCCAGATCCCAATCCATCTGTCTTCCAGGAAGTACTTGAAATTCAGCCTAAACAACAAGATATAACAGTTTAAGGTGCTGTGTTTCGATCTCTCCACAGCACCGCAGGTGTTCACCATAATGTTCACCTTGATATCTTTATGGCCACACAGGAGCGGCATCCGTCTCCTTCGCTTTCTGGATGACTGGCTAACCCAGGCAGTCTCGGAATAGAACCTTCTTCGACACCGAGACAAGCTTCTGGGACTTTGCCAAGATCTAGGGATCAGGGTAATTCTCGAGAAGTCCTCTCTGCTTCCATCTCAACAACTGGGATATCTAGGTATGATATTGGACTCCAATCCCCAAGCCTTCCCATCAGATGACAGGATAGCAAGGCTCAAGACGAGGAGAGCTTTCAGCCCAATCTTGGTTACGCCTCCTAGGTCACCTTTCCTCCTTGACCAGGCTAGTTCCAAATAGGTGCTTCAGGATGAGATCCCTTCATTGGCGGCCCAAGTCCCGGTGGAATCAAGACAACGATTCCCCGGACATTCTGGTCCCTTTGGGACCTGCGTAACGAATGGACCTGCAGTGGTAGTTCACCTACGGAAACCTTTGCAAGGGAATGGATCTTTTCGTCCTTGCCCCGCATTTGATGCTGTTCTCGGACTCGTCAAAGATGGTGGGGGGGGGGGCATACGTTCTGAATCAGCCCAATGGTCAGAACCAGAAGGGTACCTCCACATCAATCTGCTAGGAATGAAGGCCCTATTTTGGCCCTTCAACACTTCCAACAGACCCTGGCGAGTCACTCCGTGAACGACAACTCCACGGTAGTGGCTTTTTTTCAACAAGCAGGGAGGTACCTTTTCATAATAGCTTTCTCATCTTGCAGTAGAGATACTGAGATGAACTGAAGTCCACTCAATACCCTATCGGCTCGCTTCATTCCGGGCAAAGGAATGTGCTCTCCGACAGTCTGAGCAGAGCCTCACAGATAGAGAGTACCGAGTGGTCTTCGGCCCCCCCTGGTAGCCAACAAGTCCTGACCATATGGACCTGTTTGCGACAGCCTTGAATTTCAAGCTGCCGCCGTACTACTCCCCAGACCCAGACCCCAAGGCGAGTCTGGCAAGATGCCTTCCTACAACGGTGGGATAACATCGACGTCTACGTCTTCCCACCATTTTGTCTGTTGAGAAGGGGGCTCAACAAGACCAGACTATCAGTCAACCTGTTGATGACTCTTATATCTCCGCTGCGGCATCATGCAGAGTGGTTCCCGGACCTTCTGCATCTCCTGACGGAACTCCTGAGAGAGCTTCCCCCACGACACGAGCTACTCAAACAACCACAATGCAATATCTACCACAAGCCGTAGTATCGCTTTGGTTTCACGCCTGGAGACCATCCAGCATCTCCTCACAGAGAGAGGCGTTCAGCAACAAGTTGCGGAGTGGATGTCTCGACACCTGCGAAAGTCATCTGCAGGGGTCTACTAGGCGAAGTGAAGAGTCTTCTGTGGTTGGTGTCGTGGGAGAGGTACCTCTCCCCTTGATGCCACTATTCCAGCAATAGCGGAGTTATTGTATATCGGCGGGAGGAAATTGCCTTTCACTCTCGGCGGTGGAAGCCTATCGCTCAGCCTTAAGCTTGGCCTTCAGGCTGAAAGGAATAGACATTTCCTCCTCGCTGGATCTTTCTTTGCTCATACAAAACTACGAACTTACCTGCCCCCAGTCGGAAGTGAGACCTCCTCCATGGAACATGGTTCGGGCTCTTAGAGCTCTTAAGAGATCTCCTCACGAACCATTACGCCAGGCTTCTGATCGTCACCTGTCTTGAAAGACGGTGCTCCTGCTTGCTGTGGCCTCGGCCAAGTGTGTCAGCGAACTTAATGGTCTCTCGTACGACATCACCCATTCAAGAGGATAGGTGGAGGTAACATTCAGGTTCGTCCCTGAGTTGGTTACTAGACTCAAAATCTTGGAGTCCCAGACCTTTGGTTCGACTCCTTCTGGATTTCAGTCTCCATTCTGTAACATATGACCCAGACCTTCTCCTACTATGCCCAGTAAGGAGTCTGAGGGGTTATCTTAAAGAACAGCTGCAGTTTGTCCTCACGTACAAGCCCTGTTGGGGAGCACAGGGAGGACGGAGAGGAGGGTCATCAAGAATGCCTTTTCAGCCTGGATTCAAAGGGTCATCCATCACGCCCTGAATCCAGACCCTCCTCCGTCACGTCACCTGAGAGCATACGATGTCAGAGACATCGCAACATCCCTGGCCTTCAAGAGGAACTACTCTGTGACGCAGGAGCTACAAGCTGGAGTCTGGAAGCGTCAAATGACCTTCACAGCCCACTACCGGCAGGACGTGACCCACAGGAGTCTCGATACCTTTTTTATCGGCCCTGTGGTGACTGCACAACAGCTGGTCTAACCTCAGGCTCCTTAATGGACAGGTAGCAGAAGGTTGAGGGCATTGTTACCCAGTTTTAGACTGCATGAATGAAAGAAGTATGTCTGGCCCTTACTTCTTTCTTCATCCTCCCCTCTCTTGGGGAAAGCAGCATCCTGGGTTCTCTGCATAGCTGACCTCAAACCTCTGCATGTAAACCATGCTTCCTTGTGTTCCTAGTATTAAGTTAATACTGTCGCGTCCCCCATACCCTGACGAGGTGGTACTGGGAACGTCCTAGCCTAGAATTCCAACTAAAGGACTTCAGGTCGACTTCCTAGGACAAGTCACACTTCTTCCCTCCACACACAGGCTTATGTAGGCCGCACGTTCCTTGTGGAGCAAGGAACTTGCAAGGTGCAGGGACTCTTTTTCTTGAAGTGCTGCTCACTCAGATTCTGAGTCCCCGGGTAAAGCAAAAGCCAGTAGGCTGGGGACTTTCCTCCCTTCGTAAGGGGTAAGTCACCCTATGTAAATAGCGTGGTTTACACTTTGCAACCTTCATTCACTCTCTGACGTACATCTGCTTCCACTCCACCATTTGCTGCAACAACAGACCCCAAGTACTTAAACTGATCCACTTCCTCAAGTAACTCTCCATTCAACATGACATTCAACCTTGCACCACCTTCCCTTCTCGTACATCTTATAACCTTACTCTTACCCACATTAACTCTCAACTTCCTTCTCTCACACACCCTTCCAAATTCTGTCACTAGTCGGTCAAGCTTCTCTTCTGTGTCTGCTACCAATACAGTATCATCTGCAAACAACAACTGATTTACCTCCCATTCATGGTCATTCTCGCCTACCAGTTTTAATCCTCGTCCAAGCACTCGAGCATTCACCTCTCTCACCACTCCATCAACATACAAGTTAATCAACCACGGCGACATCACACATCCCTGTCTCAGCCCCACTCTCACCGGAAACCAATCACTCACTTCATTTCCTATTCTAACACATGCTTTACTACCTTTATAAAAACTTTTCACTGCTTGCAACAACCTTCCACCAACTCCATATAACCTCATCACATTCCACATTGCTTCCCTATCAACTCTATCATATGCTTTCTCCAGATCCATAAACGCAACATACACCTCCTTACCTTTTGCTAAATATTTCTCGCATATCTGCCTAACTGTAAAAATCTGATTCATACAACCCCTACCTCTTCTAAAACCACCCTGTACTTCCAAGATTGTATTCTCTGTTTTATCCTTAATCCTATTAATCATTACTCTACCATACACTTTTCCAACTACACTCAACAAACTAATACCTCTTGAATTACAACACTCATGCACATCTCCCTTACCCTTATATAGTGGTACAATACATGCACAAACCCAATCTACTGGTACCACTGACAACACAAAACACATATTAAACAATCTCACCAACCATTCAAGTATAGTCACACCCCCTTCCTTCAACATCACAGCTTTCACACCATCCATACCAGATGCTTTTCCTACTCTCGTTTCATCTAGTGCTCTCCTCACTTCCTCTATTGTAATCTCTCTCAAATTCTCATCTCCCATCACTGGCACCTCAACACCTGGAACAGCAATTATATCTGCCTCCCTATTATCCTCAACATTCAGCAAACTTTCAAAATATTCCGCCCACCTTTTCCTTGCCTCCTCTCCTTTTAACAACCTTCCATTTCCATCTTTCACTGTCTCTTCAATTCTTGCGCCAGCCTTCCTTACTCTCTTCACTTCTTTCCAAAACTTCTTCTTATTCTCTTCATATGACTGACCCAATCCCTGACCCTACCTCAGGTCAGCTGCCCTCTTTGCCTCACGTACCTTGCGCTTTACTTCCACATTTTTCTCTCTATATTTTTCATACTTCTCTATACTATTACTCTGCATCCATTCTTCAAAAGCCCTCTTTTTCTCTTCCACTTTTACCTTCACTCCTTCATTCCACCATTCACTGCCCTTCCTCATGCTGCCTCCAACAACCTTCTTGCCACATACATCACTTGCAATCCCAACAAAATTTTCTTTTACTAGCTTCCACTCCTCTAAATTACCAGTTTCTCTTACTCTCACCTCGTCATATGCCATTTTCAACCTTTCCTGATATTTACTTTTTACCCCCGGTTTTATTAGCTCTTCAACCCTCACTAGCTCCCTTTTACATCCACCTACTCTATTCCCCCACTCTTTTGCTACAACTAATTTTCCTTCCACCAAAAAATGATCAGACATACCGTTAGCCATACCCCTAAACACGTGCACATCTTTCAATCTTCCAAACATTCTTTTAGTTATCAACACATAATCCATTAATGCCCTTTCTACTACTCTTCCATTTGCCACTCTTACCCATGTATACTTATTTTCATCTTTCTTTTTAAAAAAGCTAGCACTTATTACCATCTCCTGTTCAACACACATATCTACCAGTCTCTCACCACTCTCATTTTCACCTGGTACGCCATACTTCCCACTGACACCTTCTACCTCTCCAGCGCCCACTCTAGCATTTAAGTCATACATGACAACTATATAATTCCTTCTACCCAGTCCATCTACACACCTAGTTAGTTCATTCCAGAACTCATTCCGCTGTTCTTCACTTTTCTCACTACCTGGCCCATACGCACTGACAAACGCCCAACATGCCCTACCCAACCTAATCCTTACCCACATTAACCTAGATGATATCTCCTTCCATTCCATTACTTTACCTGTCATCCATTCACTCAGCAATAAAGCCACACCCTCTCTCGCTCTTCCCCTTTCAATCCCAGACACTCTACCAGACATTTCACCAAACATCACTTCACCCTTTCCTTTCATCTTTGTCTCACACAAGGCCAATACATCTATCCTTCTACTTCTAAAAATACTTCCAAAGTTTTTATGGTTAGGAAAAATACAAATTATCTTCGAATTTGTCATGTTCTGACTTAGCAAAGATAAAATATCATCAGTACATGGCACTGGGAATTGATCAGGGATCGTTTCCTCATTTAAGCGACGGAAGTTTGCGCAGATACGCCATGTTCGATCTTTTTTCGGTACAACTATTAATGGAAAATTATAAGGGCTGTTCGATTTCCTAATGGCTCCTTCTTCTAGCATTTTACCTACTTCATCATTTATCTCATTCTGGAATTTCATAGGGAATCTGTACAAGGGTAGGCTACATAGATAATTTTCTGCTTGTCTTTTAACCTTATTTGGTGTTTATGACATCCGTTTTACATAAGGATCCATCCGTAGTGGAGAAAACATCATGATATTTATTTAAAAGACCAAAAAACTTCTGCTGAATTTCCTCTTCGTGAATGACTTTATTGATTTTATTTTTTATAGATTGCAAAAGGGATTCATCTGCAACTGATTTAGCGTGGTTGATCTCAGCGGCGGTAAGAATGTGATGTTTATAGACTTCCACATCCAAGATATGTTGATTTTCGTGAATTACTAAAGTGGTATTCAAATGATTACAGACTTCAATATTACATTGTTTTTGTGAGGCGACTGTATAAATAGCTTGTGTGACGGACAATCCGTTAGTTTTCAAAGTGTGAGGAAAGGATTAATATTTCAGATCCCGGCAAAGTTTTTTTTACTTGCACTAATATATTCAAAGTTATGTTCGGCTCGATAGATTGCGTGCAAGATGATATTACGGCTGAATGAGAATTCTGTTGGGTCGGGTATATTATTTCTTGATTCATGAGACAGGTGATTGGTTCTTCAACGTACGTTACTGTTTTATTTGTCTTCTCCTTTTTATCCAAAACTGATTTTCAGGTATTAAAAGACTTATCGAATTTTCCTTTGATATACACACCGTGTTTGACAGGGGCAAAGATAATGTTTTGAGTGCCCAAAGATGGGTATCCTATAATTACAGCTAGATACACATCAATGTTTTGTACAATGATAAAGATATCGGCAAACGTGCGCTTACCGACCTTGTTCTGAACATGAGTTATTCCTATTACATTTAATTCATTATTTTCTTTACCCGAGAGCCTTACTCCGGACTTCTCTATAGGGAAGTTCGAAAATAACAAGTGATGAGTCCTCAAATCCATGATATTACGTGGACTACCAGAGTCAAAAAATAATGTGAAGGAACAGTGTTCTAAATTTACAGCATATAATGTTGGTCGTAACTCATTTTGGCTTATAATTGCGTGAATTTGTTGCAAATGTACAGGAACCTGCACTGTTTTATTGGATTCGGCCATGTGTTTCATAGGAAAATCTATTGCCTCACAATGATCTGTTAAATTATTAAATGGATTATTTGATACAAGGGATGTTGATATGAATGACCCAACATCACTCTCCCCTCCATTGGAGTTAACTATGTGGTATTTGCTTTGCTTTGCACATTCTGAAAATTCGTCTGACCTTGCTAGTTCTGGCTAGACGGCCCAGGAACAGAGTTACTTGAAGCACTATTTGTTTGTTTTTGATGTTGAACTACATTGCCGTTCGCCTGTTTCTTTATATTAAACTGAAGATTTTTCTTTTTATTTCCATAAGGAACTGTCTGGGTATTTCTAGGATTCTGTTGTTGATTACGCAAGAAGCATCGACTATATGAATGGGTTGAACTATTATGAATCGAACAAAATCGCGTCCTACTGTCTGCAGTTAAGTGACCTTGACGTTTGCAATTATAACAAGTCATATCTGCAGCTTGATTAT
>NC_090736.1:87069564-87079564 GCF_036898095.1 Palaemon carinicauda
TTACATATTGGCAATTACATACAGTACATCAAAAATCAACATAAAAAGAAAAATTACAGCATTGAATCATCAGTTTATCAGTTACAATAATAACATATATGAGTTTGTATTCCATTATCACAACAACTGCAACAGACAGTTTAGCAGCCACCGAAGTGTGGATGACGAGTCAAAATTACGTCTAGGTGGTCATCTTTGAGTAACTATTGACAGGTTTGAACTAGTTTCCATAGTACTATTGAGTATCACAACAGCGCCATATTCAATATGGCGGACATTCCTTGTAGCATTGAGCATGGTGCTACAGATACAGTAGTTCGGGAGGGATACTGTGAAAATCTTTTCTTTAGAAAAGAAGGGTGGGTCCATCAGGACGACATGGCCATCTCACCCAAAAATAGATTTTTCGTTTCGCTCAATATCCGTTTTTTGGGCTCAAGCCATGTCGTCCTGATGGAGGCATACCAGAGAATTAATGTATCTGTGGATTTTCATCAGTGCCTTAACCTTGGGACAATATTTCTATGGTCATTTGGTCCATTTGAGACTAATCATAAATGATGTTAGTGCTTCCTGCCCCCTACAGGGAAGAGTCATTCTAGACGGAAGAAAAGGTGCCTCAGGGTTAGCATATATTGTATGAAGAAACATAAGTATACACTGAATATTCAAACAGTCTCATGGTTTGTATATATTGCCGAACCAGTATCAGTGTCCATTATATCCATTGTTTGCAAGCATACAATGATATGAAATATAATTACATCAGTAAGGCAAAGAACTCTGGCATCTTAACATGAAATTGTCAGGCGAATTAGGACGCAATTACATTCTAATAGACATTTATTTCTAATAAATGGCTAAATGAATTAACATGTAAAACGCATGTGCAATGATAAAGGAATTATACCTGTGACGTATACAGAAATAATTTTTCCCTTTTTTGAAAGGAAAGAAACGATGAGTGCCACTCTTAGACTGAAGAAAAGTTTTAATAAATTTCTCTTCATAATTTCCGTACCTGTTATATTCTATCAGCACAGTGTACTACATACACACGCCACTAGTGCTATCTGTATAATTCCACACCTGAGATATTGAACAGAGTTAGTGTTACCCTAGTAACACTATCTAAAAGGGGATCACGCTAAAAGTCCCGACACCTTCTCCCTTTAATTGACAGTCCCAATCAATTAACTGTTCATCGCAGAATTAGACGACAGGTTTTAATACACTACCTACCGCCACCACATAGTGCTCTAGTTCATGGACCTGCTTAGCATAGTGTTTGTAGAACACCCTGGATGATTTCCATACAGTATATGAGCGAAGACGCTCAAAGTCCATATACTGAAAAAAGTTCAGTGATGAAGCATTCTTTCTCGGATCATGACCTGCGGGAGTACTGTCAGGATCCGCTCTACGAATAAAGTAGGTGAGCTTTGCCCTCAGTTGTTTCAGAGACAAGTTTGATCCAGAGGTTTTTCCTTTAGAGAGCTGTCCTCCCCTGAAGTCTGAAGTTCTACGAAGATAGACCTTTAGACACTCTACAGGACATAGAGAGGTATCTTCCTTCAGTGGGTAGCTCGTTCTTAGCGAGAAAGGATGGATCAGGAAAGAGATTCAGTTCTCCCACTTCTGTGAACTGAATGTGGCCCTCATCTCTGGATAGGGCCACTATTTCACTAACTCTAGCCCCAGAGGCTATAGCGAACAGAAAAATAACCTTTTGGGTTAGATCCTTAAGGGAACAATCTTCATTGTTCACAGATGAGGCATAATGTAGGACCTTGTTCAAAGACCATGAGATGGGTTTTGGCGGTGCTGCAGGCCTAAGCCTTGCACATGCCTTCACAATCTTATTAAAAATTTAATCCGCCAGATCCACTTGAAAGACATATAGAAGAGGTCTAGTCAAGGCTGACTTACACGTAGTTATCGTGTTGGCCGCCAGACCTTGATTATGAAGGTGGACAAAGAAGGACAGACAGAAGTTCAATGAGGAGTTCAAAGAGGAGGAGGGGGAGGAGGAGGGGAGGGAAGGGGGAGGAGGAGGAAGAGCAGGGGAGGGAAGGGGGAGGAGGAGGAGGAGGAAGATGAGGAGGAGGAGGAAGATGAGGAGGAGGAGGAAGATGAGGAGGAGGAGGAGGGGGAGGGGGAGGAGGAGGAGGAGGAGGAGGAGGGGCAGGAGGAGGAGAAGGGGAGGAGGAGGAGGAGGAGGGGCAGGAGGAGTGGGAGTAGGAGGAGGAGGAGGGGAGGAGGAGGAGGAGGAGGGGGAGGGGGAGGAGGAGGGGAGGAGAGGGAAGAGGGGTAGGGGAGGAGGAGGAAGAAGGGTAGTGGGAGGAGGAGGAGGAGGAGGAGAAGAAGAAGGGGAGGACGTACAATAACAACGAAGTGTCACCAAGTGAAAGATGCTATCAGTCCAACATCAACAACAACAACACTTTCATAAATGAGGGCATTAAAAATCCACAGTTATATACGTTGTATATTAAAAAATACAGGAGCTTTGGCACTTTTTACAAAGTGCTTTGTTCAGCTGAAGGGACACTTTGCAGAAAGTACTAAACATATTGTCTTTTTTTTTTAAATACAACGTATATAACTGTGGATTTTTAATACCTAAGGTTGTTTGACACGGCATAGAGTTTTATTCAAACTAGTATTAATAATAGTGGAGGAGTAAAATGCTTCTGACTAAATGGCCCTTTAAACAATGTCAATTATAACTTACGGTAGAAGCAACATTTATATCCATATCTAACTCCCCTTCATTAATAAGTTACTGATTTTCCACTTTAATCATTATATTCAATGATTAGAGCTTAATTAGAGGTATGGG
Source organism: Palaemon carinicauda (assembly GCF_036898095.1). NCBI lineage: Eukaryota > Metazoa > Arthropoda > Malacostraca > Decapoda > Palaemonidae > Palaemon > Palaemon carinicauda. The sequence continues at coordinate 87,072,407 of NC_090736.1, forward strand.
TAGCATTATTTAATATTTTACTTAAACCTTTAATGTTTTCGTTCACATTTTTATCTTTTATTTTACTTTATTCCTCCGATAATTTGTATCAATGCATTTACTTTTTGTAGTCATTCGATCATAAAACTTCATTATTATCAATATTATTAGAAGCATTAATTCAATTATTGTTGTTATCAAGTTCACAGTACAATTCTATTGAGTAGAATTCTCAATGAAAACCCGCGAAAATCAGAAAACTTTATAACATAAATGAAAAGTCAAAAAAATATTCGTAGTAAGAAATAAATCCTAGGTTAGCATTTTGAAATAAGTGCGTGCATAAAATAAATAACTTGAGGCCGAAAAAAGAACTTCATCCTTAAGGAGAACTTTGAAGATTCCGCATTTTTTTTTCTTTTTTTTCTGCAAATGCAAAACAATTGAAGCAGATAAGTTCCGGAGATATGTTGCATGGTATCACCTCACCTCTCTAAAAAAGTAAAAGCAAAACTAATCTGAAAGAAACAAACTTTGAGACTCTTGGAAAACAATTGCAAGTATCTTACTTTGTCCTTGTTCCTCATATCATGAACTCTACCACATATGGCGGCCAAACTCAAGTAATATATTTCCAAACACCAGCTATGGATTAAGATTCAATTTCGGATATGCTTGGCTGGTAGGTGCAGCCAGCCAGCGCCGAGCACTGAGTGAGGGTGTGAATATCAAAATGATTAAGTGGTACGAAGTGGACCCCTGTTCTTAGTCTTGCCAATCGCTGAAGAGAAGTAGGGCAGAGAGCTTACAATGATATATTTCCTTATTACATAAAAAATAACTTTGTACCTTTTGACTTTCCTACTTCACCAAATAAATGAATGAAGAGATGAGCAGTTAAGGTTCTTAATTTGCCAATCCTAATTCACCAAGAGCAAATCAAAGATGGTTTACTAACAATGATAAATCCTTGCATAACTTGATCCGGAATCTATTAGCAGTGGTAATGAATACGCATTTGATACTCTTACGGCAAAGGCTTCTCATAATTAAATCTAGGGAAATTCTATGATGATCCAAGTTAAACGTCTTCCACTCTAAATATAACTTTTATTTTTTAATTAATATTTCAACTGATCTCATTTTCTCCACTGTCTGAGCTTTGACATACCTACACCCCTTCCCATTCCAAATAATCCTTCCTGAAATATCCCTCACTTGCAGCAGTGAAGCAAAAGCAATTACAGTAAAGCTGTGCTATAATACTTTTTTTCTGTTGCAAAGTGGCCCTCCCCTGCAATTACGCCTCGTAATCCATAAAAGGTGAGTTGAACTCTTCTTCATCTCTAACAATGACGTGAGATCTATAGAGCACAAAGCCTTTTATTTGCTTTTTGAATATCAATAATCTCTCAGTTTAAGATTTAATGTTCATGGCTAACTCATATACATCAGCCCCATTTTTATAAACTTTAATATTCTTTCTACTACCTCTGAACCACTTGAGGTACAATAAGGCCAGTAGGAAACGTCACTGCTTGGCAATCTATTGGACGGCTGCTCGAGTTCCGTTCAAGCTTGTTAGTCCATAGTAGTGTCTACAACCTCACCATCCATGTCAGCTATGGATGGAGGGTTTTGAGAGCCTATAGGTCTACCTGCCTAGTCATCAGCAGCCAATATCTGGCCCTCCTTGGTCCTAGTTTCATGGAGAGGGCACTTACGAGTTCATATAGATATTTAGTTAGTGTGACGGACCAAGAGTAGGTTGTGACTCAAAAGGTGAGATGAAAGCAACTGAATACCTGTATTACAGAACATCGAGTTTATATACACACCAAGTCCCGGCAAGATGGTCACAAAATACAACAGGCTATTTCATGTTCAACCGGCAACCAGTTCTGTTAACAGGTTGATGCAAGTTGCTGTCAGTGCGAGGGGAGAGCGAAGATACAAAGGATAATATATACAAAAAAGAGAAATGTCGTTACTATGTATGATCCTGTGACATACGGGTGGTACATGGCTACCCCCTAAAAATGACATACTGTACATGTTCAATAGGACAACCTGATCTAGAGAAGCAAACTGTAGGTGGGTCATCTGGCAAGAGATAAGCAGGTTTTAGACGATCAATGGAGACCCAGTCTTCTTTGCCACAAATGTTTAGTAGGAATGTTTTCGGATTGCGTCGGATTACTAGGAAAGGGCCCGTGTAAGGGGCGTTAGCGGTGGCTTGCTAGTGTCATTGCGTAGGAAGACGTGCGTTGCAGAGTGCAAGTCTGTCGGCATGTGATGCTTTGCTGGGGACTTGTAAGTCTGGCGGCATGGAATAAATTTTCCCAGGACGTGACGTATGTTCTGGAGATCGTCGGAGGAGGTTGCAGAAGGAAAAAATTCGGCACGGATGACCAACGGGTCACCATACACCATTTCAGCTGCCGAGACATCCAGGGCGTCTTTAGCAGTGGTCCTTAGTCCCAAGAGGACCCAGGGAAGCTGAGTAAACCAGTTGGAGTCCTTGCAGCGGTACATCAAAACTGCTTTGAGGGTACGATGAAAACATTTAACCATTCCATTGGCAGCGGGGTTGTAGGCAGTTGACTGATGTAGGATGTTGCCCAGGAGATTCACTAATGACGTCCACAATTGAGAGGTGAAAGTAGTACCCCTGTCAGAACTAATATGCACAGGGATACCAAATCTTGCAATTCATACTGAGAGTAAGGCAAATGTACATGAAGCGGACGTTGCAGTTTCCATGGGAATGGCTTCACACCAAGGAGTGGAGCGGTCGATGACATTAACAGATAACGATATCCATGTGATGTGGGTAGGGGGCCTACAACGCTGACGTGAATGTGGGCGAAACGACGCTGAGGTTGAGGAAAGGTGCCCACTCCTGAATCCCTGTGTCGGTGTACTTTGGATGTTTGGCAAGAGGTACAGGCACGGACCCAATCCTCAGCATCCTTAGAAAAGCCGTGCCAAATAAACTTCATCTTCAGCAGCCGTACAGTAGAATGGCATGACGAATGTGAAAGGCCGTGAATGAAATCAAACACCTGTCGGCGCATGGAGCAGGAATCCAAGATCACGGTCTAGCAGTACTGATGTCACAGAGGAGGGTGGTGTTGGAGTCGTCGAGGGGGACGTCTTCCCAGTGGAGGGATGTGCAGGATGTCCTACATGCTTAATACTCTGGATCCTGTCGCTGGGCTTCAGCCAAGGCGTTGTAATCCAATCCCAGTTGAACGGCGGCCAACGTGTTTCTTGACCGGGCATCGGCAACGGGATTAATTTTCCCAGGGACTTGTTGAAGGATGCAATTGTATTCAGCCATGGCGGAGAGATGTCGGCGTTGACGGAACTAATAGAAATTTTCAAGAACTCGACAAAACTTAATAATGGCACGAGAAAAACATTATGTGAATAAAAAGAGACAAGTGACATCGGGACAAAAGTTTTGAAAGGCTAATGTTTACTTATCAGCCAAAATATAGTTGTAAAAATATAGTCTTTGAGAAGAAACACTGAAAAGTAATACGGAATTTTATCCAGCAAAGTTTCAGTTATATGAAGAGATTTGTCTAATTAATTTATAACCAACAATAACGAAATATTACTAGTCATAATTGAGCGCATAATGTCTTACAAGTGGCCACTAGACAGAGCGTGATCGAAATATGAGTATCCATGAAAATTCCATTTCATCAAAACAAGATTTGGTCGAAAGTGGGACGGGCTTTGCCATCAGGAAAATGGCATCCTTGTTTGCTGGTTACAGAAACGAATTCATCTCTATAACCGGAGTTACATTAAACATATTGAATTTTCCATTCAAAAGGATGATCATCAAACTAATACATTCTGACCAGAATACGCAATTTTATAAACCTGGCTATTAATGTGGTGTCAGGATTCTTTAGATGCTCCAATAAATGTTTTTTGTAGAATATTTATTTTGTATGTCTGTTATCATCTGTCTATCAAACCAGCCTTTCAATTTTTTTAGCCAGTTGTGCTCTCTTCGTTCCTCTATCCTTTATTTACATATTATTTATTGATATTGTCTTTTTATTTATTTTTTGCCAGTTTCAAGTTTTTTATTATTTTATTGTTCTTTGGGGCTTTACCAAAACTCAGGTAATATAAAATATAAAAATATAAAACGATGCTTTTGAAATGAGAAAAAATATAAGTTTTGATAACTCCTGAAGGGGTATTATTTTTTTCAAACAAAGAATCATTACTATAAAAAACAGATTAGGCATTCCAATTATCAAGGTTCGTACAAACAAGGCTTTGTCTTTCAATTAATAAAAAAGTATAGAAGTACTCATAAACTGTTTATTACTACACTACAATGTAAAAGTGCTCACTGAAAGGTCACCGAAGTGTAATTTTTTTTTTTTTTAAGACCACCAGATAAACTTTTTACTTGAATCTCGAATCTGGTTAAAAATTAAATTTTCATTCCTGTCCCCGGAAAACATAAATTTGTAAGACCTGACACATTTTGTCATGATGTTAAAAACTTGATTGGTTCTGAGCAATCAGGGTTTTTAAAAGATTTACTTTGCCGAAAGGCTTTAATCCTCAATAAGAAATAGATGGAGAGAAAAGTTTTTCATTTTCAGATGGGATTCGAAAGTGCAAACTCCCTCAAGAGCGAGGTCAGTGAAAACCGTTTGCTCTAAGAAAAGTATTAGATTTTACATTTTACATCTGTCAATGTCCCGCATTTTTCTTAGAGCAGAAATAAATATCCATATTTCCTTATATGTTGATATAATGAGAACCTACTCTTTCTATTTTCAGAAGCGTTTAGTTGTATTTATTTCTAGTAAAAGCCTTCAATTCAAAACTATTGTAGTGAATGATTGCAAACATCTTGGCTTGTCGATCGGCGGACTGGGGTTCGAGTCCCGCTCAAACTACATAGTTTTTTTTGTAGTGTCTGCAACTTGACCCTCCTTGAGGTCTAAGGAAGGGGGGTTTTGGGAGAATATATTTGGCAGCCATTGTCTGGCTCTCCCTGGTTCTAGCGTGGCTCTTGGAGAGAGTGCTTGGACACTGATGATAATAATAATAATAATAATAATAATAATAATAATAATAATAATAATAATATATGATCAGTCTCTAGGTCAATGGCACTGTTCCTTGCCTCTCACCCAGGTTCTAGTTTTTCGTTTATCCAGTTATTTCATTCGAAAGATATTTTCACCCGAAATAGATATTTCCTCAACTCCAGTCTGAGGAGTCTGGTAACAACCCTGTAATATCTTTGGTAAATCACTATAGTCGATTCTCTTCCGTGAGGCAGATTTGCACCTACTTGCAATGGTGCCCTTTAGGTCGGAAAAGTTTCCTGATCGCTGACTGGTTGGACAAGATAATTCTAACCAATCAGATAGCAGGAAACTTTTCCGAGCTAAAAGGGCACCGCTGCGAGTCGGTGCAAATGCGCCTCATTAAAAAAACTTGAATATAGTTAAGTATATCGAGGAATGGAGGCCTCCGCAAAGTGAAAATCAAAACTAATCTGTATGACCATTAAGAATAAATGCAGTCATTTATAGTCCACTGGAGGACAAAGCTTTCAACCATGTCGTTATTCTTGTCGGGGATTTGACCACACTGGCCAAAGGTGGATTGGTGATGGTGGGATGCTTTAGTCTGATCGTTCACAGTAAGCCAACCTAGTATGAGCCTAGGTGACCCTGACAAGTACATCTTTGGTAATCATGGCGATACAAGAAACCTTTTCACCGCATTAAGGTATCCCCACCGATATATTCTTTAAAGAATCAGAAATATATTCCGAATTAATAATTTAGTCTAAATAAACTATGTTGCTGACGGCAAGTGTTCATCTCAATTTCTCTGTCTAACTGTTTCTGTAAGTGCAGTGAATTTAAAATGTCCACTTATGACAGCGAACCTACGCAAGAAATGTATGGTCATTGTCATCGGACTATCGAATAATGATTTCAAAGTTGACTTAAATGGAAAGGAACAAGTTTTATCTCATTGTTTTGATATTGAAACTGGTGATATTTCTGTTATTGGGAATAGCAAACTTTAATTCAATATCTTCAAATACTCATTCGTTATTTATCATGTTTATTCATTTCAATAGCCAAACTAACGTGTTAATAGCAAACATCAGTTCTTCATTTTTGATTATATATAAGCTGATATTCTATTGATTGTTGAAGTCGGAAGTCTGGTTTTATAAAAGAATAGCGGTACGGGATTTGTGAACTACTGCTCATTGCCAGCCACCGCCATTTGACTTTTAATTAGCAGCTTCCCAACTCGCGTTTACCACAGGTTAAACGACATTTTGGCCCAACGCATTTTCCACAACATAAAATTCTGACTGCATTTTCCTGGTCTACAACTGACAATGCCACTTTAAATAAAGAGAAAGCACTGTTGTGGTCTTACCTTTTCCAAGCTCCGCTAAAAAAAAAAAAAAAAAAACACGCTATCATTGTTCGTTTCATAAATATGCCTTAATAACATTTCGCTTTCATTATACAAAAATGGCATTTGGCCGGTGGTGGTGTCATGAAAATGGACTCCCTTTTCGCCACTTTAACCGACTTCATCATAATGTGTTCAGTCGCGTCCGATCTTTTGGCTTTCTATGCAGGATATTGACACATTTCTACTGTCGATTATCGGGTTCCTGGTGACACGTGGTAGAATTAATCTTCATTTAATTTCTTTTTAATAATGATCAAACTTCAGTATCTCATAGGTGAAATCAGCAGCTTTGTTACACAGTATTATTATTGTTATTATTATTATTATTATTATTATTATTATTATTATTATTATTATTATTATTATTATTATTATTAATTTTTACTAATTACTATTAATAATAATAATAATAATAATAATAATAATAATAATAATAATAATAATAATAATAATAATAATAATAATAATAATAATAATTAAGTAAAAACTTCGATGTAAGTAACAAGTCATCTTACTTTACATAAAAAGGGAAATGCAACTTGAGACCGATTAAAAAAACTCTCGTGTCGCTCTTTGAACAAACCGGAACAATACGATTAAATGTTTTTATAGTCCCGGACATCCAATGTCCAGAAGTTTGAAAACAGAAATAGAAATATTACTGGATTGTTCTCTCTTCTT
>NC_090736.1:87087064-87094564 GCF_036898095.1 Palaemon carinicauda
AAAAGGTGTTTAAAAAAATCACTTAGGCAACTTATATTCCTCGTGGTTTTCTGATTGGTATGCAAGTTCGAAAAGATTTTCTGTATCGCCATGTTTGGTATATTATATGGTCAGATCCAATGCTTTGATATGACAAGTTAAATTAGCTCCCACCCCCACAAGTGGGCTATTTTACTTTACATGGCCCTCTGTAAGGGTTATTTGTACCGACTTTTCAGCCCCTAGTTGTACCCACATTTGAACTGGCTTTACCACAGTTTTTTCTTCTATCTTCGTGTCCAGCCTCCCATGAGTTTAACTTCAAAGTGCAACTGTAGGGTTTACCCGTGGTTGCACCTCTGCTCCCAGTCCTATGTAGGATTTCCCCGTAGTTGCACGTCTGCGCTCAGTCCTATGTAGGATTTTCCTGTAGTTGCACATCTGCTCTCAGTCCTATGTAAGATTTTCCTGTAGCTGCAGGTCTGCTATCAGTCCTATGTAGGTTTTACCCGGAGTTGCACGTCTGCTCTCAGTCCTATGTAGGATTTTCCTGTAGTTGCACCTCAGCTCCCAGTCATATGTAGCATTTTCCCGTAGTTGCACGTCTGCTCCCAGTCCTATGTAGGATTTTCCCGTAGTTGCACATCTGCTCTCAGTCCTATGTAGGATTTTCCTGTAGTTGCACGTCTGCTCTCAGTCCTATGTAGGATTATCCCGTAGTTGCACCTCTGCTCTTAGTCCTATGTAGGATTTTCCCATAGTTACTTGTCTGCTCTCAGTCCAATATATGATTTCCTGTAGTTGCATGTCTGCTCTCAGTCCTATGTAGAATTTTCCCATAGTTGCACCTCTGCTCCCAGTCTTATGTAAGATTTTCCAGTAGCTGCACCTCTGCTCCCAGTCTTATGTAAGATTTTCCCGTAGTTGCACGTCTACTCACAGTTCTATGAGGGATTTTCCTGTATTTGCACCTTTGCTCCCAGTCCTCTGTAGGATTTTCCCGTAGTTGCACGTCTGCTCTCATTCTTATGCATAATTTACCCCTAGTCGCACCTCTATTCCTTATCCTATGCATTGTTTACCCCAAGTTGCAACAAAGCTTTCAGCCCTAGGATCGGTGAGATAAGGAAGATTTTCCATAGAAAGCAAGAAAACGAGCCAGTCATATGTAGGGCTTACCCCTAGTTGCCCCTTTGCTCCCAGTCTTATGTAGGGTTTACCCTTAGTTGCATCTCGGCTCCTAGCCTGATGCCAGTTGCCTCTCTGCTCTCAGTCCTAGCAACATTCTAACGTCCTTCCATTCAAATCATCTTTTTGCCCTAATAAAGCTATATCCTCTGCTTCAAATTTGCAACAGTACTGTAAATTGGGCTACTAGAAATATTCTAAGTAATTAGGATATCGATTGGCTGGGCATTATTGGAAAATATTACCCTTCTCATTGACACTACCTTGTACTGTGGTTTGAATGGTAGTTATATTCCCATCAATTCATTTGATGCATGAAAGCTTAAGACAGTAACTGTACTTAGAGTGAGTATACATTGAACCTGCATCACATATTTCTTCTTCAGAGGTTGTCCTCTTGACAATCAAATTTGCTTCGTGTCAGGATATTTACCAAAGTGATCGATCATCAAATATATATGTGGGTATATATATATATATATATATATATACCAAAGGCACTTCCCCTAATTTGGGGGGTAGCCGACATCAACAAATGAAACAAAACAAAAAAGGGGACCTCTACTCATTACATTCCTCCAGCCTAACAAGGGACCCAATCGAGTTCAGCTGGTACTGCTAGGGTGCCAAAGCCCACCCTCCCACATTATCCACCACAGATGAAGCTTCATAATGCTGAATCCCCTACTGCTGCTATCTCCGCAGTCATCTAAGGCACCGGAGGAAGCAGCAGGGCCTACCGGAACTGTGTCACAATCGCCCGCCATTCATTCCTATTTCTAGCATGCTCTCTTGCCTCTCTCACATCTATCCTCCTATCAACCAGAGCTTTCTTCACACCATCCATCCACCCAAGCCTTGGCCTTCCTCTTGTACTTCTCCCATCAACTCTTGCATTCATCATCTTCTTTAGCAGACAGCCATTTTCCATTCTCTCAACATGGCCAAACCACCTGGACACATTCATATCCACTCTAGCCGCTAACTCATTTCTTACACCCGTTCTCTCCCTCACCACTTCGTTCCTAACCCTATCTACTCGAGATACACCAGCCATACTCCTTAGACACTTCATCTCAAACACATTCAATTTCTGTCTCTCCATCACTTTCATTCCCCACAACTCCGATCCATACATCACAGTTGGTACAATCACTTTCTCATATAGAACTCTCTTTACATTCATGCCCAACCCTCTATTTTTTACTACTCCCTTAACTGCCCCCAACAGTTTGCAACCTTTATTCACTCTCTGACGTACATCTGCTTCCACTCCACCATTTGCTGCAACAACAGACCCCAAGTACTTGAACTGATTCACCTCAAGTAACTCTCCATTCAACATGACATTCAACCTTGCACCACCTTCCCTTCTCGTACATCTCATAACCTTACTCTTACCCACATTAACTCTCAACTTCCTTCTCTCACACACCCTTCCAAATTCTGTCACTAGTCGGTCAAGCTTCTCTTCTGTGTCTGCTACCAGTACAGTATCATCCGCAAACAACAGCTGATTTACCTCCCAATCATGGTCATTCTCGCCTACCAGTTTTAATCCTCGTCCAAGCACTCGAGCATTCACCTCTCTCACCACTCCATCAACATAAAAGTTAAACAACCACGACGACATCACACATCCCTGTCTCAGCCCCACTGTCACCGGAAACCAATCACTCACTTCATTTCCTATTCTAACACATGCTTTACTACCTTTGTAGAAACTTTTCACTGCTTGCAACAACCTTCCACCAACTCCATATAACCTCATCACATTCCACATTGCTTCCCTATCAACTCTATCATATGCTTTCTCCAGATCCATAAATGCAACATACACCTCCTTACCTTTTACTAAATATTTCTCGCATATCTGCCTAACTGTAAAAATCTGATTCATACAACCCCTACCTCTTCTAAAACCACCCTGTACTTCCAAGATTGCATTCTCTGTTTTATCCTTAATCCAATTAATCATTACTCTACCATACACTTTTCCAACTACACTCAACAAACTAATACCTCTTGAATTACAACACTCATGCACATCTCCCTTACCCTTATAGAGTGGTACAATACATGCACAAACCCAATCTACTGGTACCATTGATAACACGAAACACATATAAAACAATCTCACCAACCATTCAAGTACAGTCACACCCCCTTCCTTCAACATCTCAGCTTTCACACCATCCATACCAGATGCTTTTCCTACTCTCGTTTCATCTAGTGCTCTCCTCACTTCCTCTATTGTAATCTCTCTCTCATTCTCATCTCCCATCACTGGCACCTCAACACCTGGAACAGCAATTATATCTGCCCCCCTATTATCCTCAACATTCAGCAAACATTCAAAATATTCCGCCCACCTTTTCCTTGCCTCCTCTCCTTTTAACAACCTTCCATTTCCATCTTTCACTGTCTCTTCAATTCTTGCGCCAGCCTTCCTTACTCTCTCCACTTCTTTCCAAAACTTCTTCTTATTCTCTTCATATGACTGACCCAATCCCTGACCCCACCTCAGGTCAGCTGCCCTCTTTGCCTCACGTACCTTGCGCTTTACTTCCACATTTTTCTCTCTATATTTTTCATACTTCTCTATACTATTATTCTGCAGCCATTCTTCAAAAGCCCTCTTTTTCTCTTCCACTTTTACCTTCACTCCTTCATTCCACCATTCACTGCCCTTCCTCATGCTGCCTCCGACAACCTTCTTGCTACATCCATCTCTTACAATCCCAACAAAATTTTCTTTTACTAACTTCCACTCCTCCTCTAAATTACCAGTTTCTCTTACTCTCACCTCGTCATATGCCATTTTCAACCTTTCCTGATATTTACTTTTTACCCCCGGTTTTATTAGCTCTTCAACCCTCACTAGCTCCCTTTTACATCCACCTACTCTATTTCCCCAATCTTTTGCTACAACTAATTATCCTTCCACCAAAAAATGATCAGACATACCGTTAGCCATACCCCTAAACACGTGCACGTCTTTCAATCTTCCATACATTCTTTTAGTTATCAACACATAATCCATTAATGCTCTGTCTACTACTCTTCCATTTGCCACTCTTACCCATGTATACTTATTTTTATTTTTTTTTTTTTAAAAAGCTAGCACTTATTACCATCTCCTGTTCAACACACATATCTACCAGTCTCTCACCACTCTCATTTTCACCTGGTACGCCATACTTCACAATGACACCTTCTACCTCTCCAGCGCCCACTCTAGCATTTAAGTCACCCATGACAACTACATAATTCCTTCTACCCAGTCTTTCTACACACCTAGTTAATTCATTCCAGAACTCATTCCGCTGTTCTTCACTTTTCTCACTACCTGGCCCATACGCACTGACAAACGCCCAACATTCCCTACCCAACCTAACCCTTACCCACATTAACCTAGATGATATCTCCTTCCATTCCACTACTTTACCTTTCATCCATTCACTCAGCAATAAAGCCACACCCTCTCTCGTTCTTCCCCTTTCAATCCCAGACACTCTACCAGACATTTCATCAAACATCACTTCACCCTTTCCTTTCATCTTTGTCTCACACAAGGCCAATACATCCATCCTTCTACTTCTAAACATACTCCCAATCTCACATCTTATACTCTCTATTGTACTACATCTACGCACATTCAGACACCCCAAAACTAGAGTGCAGGGAGCAGTCACTCTCCCCCCAGCTCCATCTCTTTGTTGATGCCTCGTAGGATTTTTATACAGGAGAGGGGGTTCCCAGCCCCCTCATCCCGTCCATTTTAGTCGCCTCTTACGACACGCAGGGATAACGTTGGCGCTATTCTAATTGTTTTTTATGCCACCGCGGCCACAAGGGGCATATATATATATATATATATATAAGTATATATATATATATATATATATAAATAAATAAATAAATATATATATATATATATATATATACATTTTATTTATATATATAATACATACATATATATATATATATATATGTATATATATATATACACACACACACACATATATATATATATATATATATCATATGCACCAAATACCCAGATGGATAATGGTATTGAAACTGTAAGATTAAGTCCTAACTAGTTTCGTTATACTTCTTTAGAAGACTGATTTATACGGTACAACAAGCATAGGATCATACATAAAGATATTTACTATACACAACTCCACTCCCAAAACAAGCAACTTGCCCTATATTTTCAGGTGTTTGTGGGATAAGTCCAAAACTCATGAGCCAGGTGTCAGAAAGGGTCATTTTGGATGAAAGGTAAATATATATATATGTAAATATACATGTTAATCATGTGTAAAAAAGCATTTATATGTAAGTCTATTTATGTGTCTGTATATGTATACCAGTATGTGTACACATATGTAAATGTCTATGTATACATTATGCATGTTTGTGTATGAATGTCTGTCTGTGTATACGCATGTATAAGTCTTTTTATATATTTATATATAGATGTGTTTTGCATATACATATAGTTTTGCTTATGTATTTATATAGATAAGGCTACCATTATTCATATAAATAAATTGTATTGGAAGTCGAAAACAAGAATTTACCTGTCACCAGTAATGACCCTACTGGTATTTGGCAGGTGTCTAATGAGGTTGGATCTCCGCCCAGTAAACACCTGACCTCAGCCCAGGTAGCTGGTATGGGAGTGTCATTGTTCTGTATGCCTCTATATGTAATAATAATAATAATAATAATAATGTTTATTGGACAAAAAATATTTACATTCAAAGATTTACAAAAAGAAAAAAAGACTCAGTCCAAGCCCATGTGGAGCAGAGCTCTTCGGGCAATAATACAACAAAATAATATCATCAATTAAGTAAAAATAAAAAATAAAGTAAATATGGATATAGATATACAAAATGTACGCATACATATACATAATCATATGTATACAAATAGATACATATAAATGAGAATCTTAGCCTAAAAACAAATGGAAATGCATATTTATATGATAAGGAAAGATGGTATATGAAAGCTAATGGTATATACATTGAAAAAATTGTAGATATTAAGCAAAAAACTCAGTAAAAGAACTAGTTTTACAAATAAAAAAATATTCTAAACAATGAAACATACTTGCGTTGTGGTTAGGTAGGCAAGTATAAATATTTATTAATAAAGCTTAATACCCAGATAACAGGAGATTTGTATATGATTTCTTAAAAGACCGAACGCTAAGCAGTGCCTTTAGATAAGCGGGCAGAGTATTCCAAAGTTTAATACCTTGGTATAGATACGATTGCTCGCATCTATTAATACGTATGAAAGGGAGAGTTAAGTTTGAATTTCTTGTTCCATATGGATGAACTGATTGTTCCTGAATTATTTTTCGTCTTAAATCTGGAAATTTGTTCAAAATAAGTGTTTGGAACATCATATTCATTAAGGAGAGCTTATAATTGTCTTCCAGCTTCAATATCGAGAGAGACCGGAAAAGTGGCGATGTATGAGCTAAGTAATCACTGGAGCTTATGATTCTTACCAGTCTTTTTTGAATTACAATTAATGGTTGCAAGACATTTCTACTACTACTCCCCCACGCCGTATTGCAGTAATTTAGGTGAGGAGATACTAACGAGTGATACAATTGTTTTATAATATATAAGGGGAAATACTCTTTTAATCTATATATGATACCCATTACTTTGGCAATTTTATTAACTGTCATATTTACATGCTCACAGAAAGTTAGTTTATTATCAAGAATTATCCCTAAAAATTTACCACTGGACTTCTGATCCAGAGTGTGATTTCCTATAGAAACCCTTATGTTATCAGGAACTCTTCGTAGAGAAAAGATTATGAAGTATGTCTTTCTTTCATTTAAGGTTAACTTATTTGCTAGTAGCCAGTTTTTTACATGAGTTAAATCATTGGTTAGTGTATCACAGAGGGAGTAGATATTTTTATGTCTAAAGTGAAGCGTAGTGTCATCGGCAAAGAGTATGGAGCTTAACCTACCTACTGATCGAGGCAGATCATTGATATAGGCGAGGAAAAATAACGGTCCTAGGACTGATCCCTGGGGAACACCTATTTTGACATCCATAACCTCTGAGAGATGGCCATCGAGGGTCACAAATTGTTTACGACTCGTTAAGTAGGATTTTAGTAAGAGTAATGCATTTCCACGTATTCCATAATGTTCGAGCTTTTTAAGCAGCACATCATGAGACACTGTGTCAAAGGCTTTACTCAAATCTAAAAAGACCGCACCAAGGTATTCATTTTTATTCATCGCATTGTAGATATTTTCAAGAAGGTCATTTACAGCATCAC
>NC_090736.1:87096867-87104367 GCF_036898095.1 Palaemon carinicauda
GTATCAGATTGATAGATCACATGACAGGCAAAGAATTGTAAAGCTCAGAACAGAATGTAAAAGTAGTCAGCTTGATAAGAAAGTTTTAAAATATTACTTTGAAATCGTATAGGTTTGTATTCACTCTGCTTAACTCCAGAGTACATTTATAAGATCTGTATAATATAAGAGTAGATTATGAAGCTCCAGATAATGAGGATGGGTTTAGAATCCTACTGAGTAAATTTTAAGCTCTCCATAAGAGAAAAATAGGACTCTAAACCTTCCGTGTAATCCAAAGATTCATAAACTATACTTGAAAAGAGAATCCTTATTAATACTAAGATTTATTTACTTTGATTGAATGCTTCACAAACTACTGTAATGTCCGTTTATTTAAACCTCGATTTTGTTACATTTCTGTTTGAATTGTTTAGATGTTATGAAAAACCTGAACCATCAAAATTGATTTCAGCAACTATTATTTTCTACCATTGAAACATTTGGCCAGAGGAAAAATACCGAATACTCAATTATACTAAACGCGCACTGAATTCTAGTCCTTTGGCAATCATTTGAGGCTTCATCCTATTCTTTTTCGCCTCCTTTTATCTCGTTTGGCTCACTAAAGAAGGTCTATGGGATCTATGCGAAAAAACAACAAAATTTCTTAATTACGAACCTCTCCCACCTCCTCTATCTCTTGTTTTGTTCGTTATATTTTTCTTTGATGTGATTTGGATTGGGCAGTCATCTTATACTTATGGGATTAGTAGCGTCTCTCTCTCTCTCTCTCTCTCTCTCTCTCTCTCTGTGTGTGTGTGTGTGTGTGTGCGCGCGAGTGTGTGTATGTACACGCATCCAGTCAAGTTCGAAAGTTCGGCGACACTCGTTTATCACTGACCGAACGCTCACACTTCACTGTTGAGTGTTGTCATACTTTTGAATTTTACTGATCAATTATAGACACAAATATATATATATATATATATATATATATATATATATATATATATCTATATATATATATATATATATATATATATATATATATACTCACACTTCACTGTTGAGTGTTGTACTTTTGAATTTTACCGGTCAATTATAGACACAAATATATATATATAATATATATATATATATATATATATATATATATATATATATATATATATATATATATATCCACAAATAAAGATAGGAGGACACTGATAAATGAAAGAAGCTATAGAGGTGTTAATATTGGTAGTGATCACCAGCTCATCATTGCCACACTGAAATTAAAACTGAAAGCACCCAACAGAAAGATGTATAAAATATCTAGGTTTGATACAACTAAGCTTTTAGAAGAAGAGCACTGCATAACATTCGCAATTGAATGTAGGAATCGATTTGCAGTCTTAGAGACTTTGAGAGACGAAGAACAGACAATTAATGGAGAATGGTGTGATATTAAGAACATTATCAGCCAGTTGGTAGTGAAGTCTTGGGACACGCAATTTCAAGGAGAAAGTCATTGATATCAAATGATACTTGGGATACTATAAAAAGGAGACAGAGACAGAAATTGATTGTTGAAAGTTTTCGAGGAACTAATGAAAATTTCAATGTAGAGCATACTAAGTATTCCAGTATCGACAGCTAGGTCAAATAATTGCCAGGATTGACTGCAGAGAATATTTAGACAGTAAAGCAGATGAGGCTGACAAAGCTATGAATTCAGGAAGTGGGTATGGTGTAAGAATTTCTCATAGAATTATGAATGAAATCTTGACTGGGGCAAAGAAGATGAAGCATATATCCATTGTGACGGGCAGAGAGAAGGTTGTGACCCAAAGACGGGAAGAAAGCAACTGAGTGAGTTTATTATAGAACACTCTCCTTTATATACAAAGCTCAATGCAACAGAAAATTTCATATTCAAATCCGACACCGTTACCGGTGAGAAAAACATGCATGTTTATTCAGGTTCTTTTTAGTGCGAGGGAAGAGCGAAGATACAAGCATAATATATACACAAAATGAACTATGTACGATCGTGTGACACACGGTTGGTATATGGCTCCCCCCTAAAAATGACATACTCTACATGTTAAATAGGGCACCCTGATCTAGAGAGGTGAACTGTAGGCGGGTCATCTGGCAGGAGATAAGCAGGTTTTAGACGATCAATGGAGACCCAGTCTTCTTTGCCACGAATGTTTATTAGGAATGCTTTTGGACTACGTCGGATCACAAGGAAAGAGCCCATGAAAGGGGGCGTTAGCGGTGACTTGCTAGTGTCGTTGCGCAGGAAGACGTGTGTTGCAGAGTGCAAGTCTGTCGGTATGTGATGCTTTGCTGGGGGCTTGTAAGTCTGGCGGCATGGAGTAAATTTTCCCACGATGTGACGTATGCGCTGGAGATCGTCGGAGGAGGTTGTAGAAGGAAAAAATTCGGCAGGGATGACCAACGGGTCGCCATACACCATTTCAACTGCCAAGACATCGAGGGCGTCTTTAGGAGTGGTCCTTAGTCCCAGGAGGACCCAGGGAAGCTGAGTAAACCAATTGGAATCCTTGCAGCGGTACATCAAAACTGCTTTGAGGGTGTGATGAAAACTTTCAACTATTCCATTGGCAGCGGGGTTGTAGGCAGTTGTCTGATGTAGGGTGATGCCCAGGTGATTCGCTAATGATGTCCACAATTGAGAGGTGAAAATGGTACCCCTGTCAGAAGTAATATGCTCAGCGATACCAAATCTTGCAATCCATCCTGAGAGTAAGGCAGATATACATGAGGCGGACGTTGCAATTTCCATGGGAATGGCTTCAGGCCAACGAGTGGAGCGGTCGATGACAGTAAACGGGCAACGATGTCCTTGTGAAGTGCGTAGGGGGCATACAACGTCGACGTGAATGTGTGCGAAACGACACTGAGGTTCAGGAAAGGTGCCCAATCCTGAATCCATGTGTCGATGTACTTTGGAAGTTTGGCAAGTACAGGCGCGGCCCCAATCTTTAGCGTTCTTAGAAATGCCATGCCAAATGAACTTTGTCTTCAGCAGCTGTGCAGTAGAACGGCACGATGGATGTGAAAGGCTGTGAATGAAATCAAACACCTGCCGGTGCATGGGAGCAGGAATCAAAGGTCGCGGTCTACCAGTACTGACGTCACAGAGGAGGGTAGTGTTGGAGTCTTAAAGGGGGAAGTCTTCCCAACGGATGGACGTGCAGAATGTCCTACATGCTTGATACTCTGAATCCTGTCGTTGGGCTTCAGCCAGGGTGTTGTAATCCAATCCCAGTTGAATGGCAGCCAACGTGTTTCTTGACAGGGCATTGGCAACGGGATTCATTTTCCCAGGGACGTATAGAAGGGTGCAATTGTATTTAGCTACGGCAGAGAGATGTCGGCGTTGATGAGCAGACCAGGCATCAGACTGTCGAGTGAAGGCGTGCACCAGAGGCATGTGGTCTGTGCGAATGACGAATAGCGTACCTTCTAAGAAATGGCGAAAGTGACGGACAGCCAAGTGCACCGCCAGCAATTCGCGATCGAAGGTAGAATAACCCGATTCTGCCTTGGACAGTTTTCTGTTGAAGAATGCCAATGGGCGGGGCAAGCCGTTGATCACCTGCTCAAGTACTGCATCAATAGCGACGTCCCTGGCATCAGTGGAGAGAAGGAGAGGGGCATGTGGGATAGGAAAAGTGAGAGCCGCAGCGGTTGATAGGGCCTTCTTTGCATTGCAGAAGGCCGCTTCTTGAAGGGGATCCCACTTCAGGTACTTTGGCTTGCCCTTGAGGGAGGCGTAGAGGGGAGCAAGAGTGGTGGCAATGGCTGGCATAAAACGGTGATAATAGTTGATCATGCCCAAGAATTCCTGGAGAGCTTTAACGGTCGAGGCGCAGGGAAGTCCTGAACAGCTGTTACCTTCTCAGGGAGGGGATGGACTCCTTCAGGAGTGATGTGGTGCCGTAAGAACGACACTTCGTTGGTGCCAAAGGTACACGTGTCGTACCGGACTACAAGGCCGTTTTGTTGCAGGCGGTCGAGCACGATGCGCAGGTGACGGATGTGTTCCTCTTTTGAGGAGGAGAACACAAGTATGTCGTCCACATAACATACACAAAAGGGGAGGTCCCCTAAGAGGTCATCCATGAGGCATTGAAACGTGGCCCCAGCATTATGAAGGCCAAAACAGGAGTAAATGAAGGTGTATGTACCAAACGAAGTGGTGATGGCAGTCTTGGGGATGTCTTCTGGGTTCATAGGCACCTGATAATACCCCTTCAAGAGGTCGAGCATAGAGAAAACTTTCACTTTGTGCAGGTAGGAGGTCACGTCGGCAATGTTTGGGAGGGGGTAGTGATCCGGTTCTGTTTGCATGTTCAGGCGCCTGTAATCCCCGCACGGACGGAGGGAGCCGTCTTTCTTCAGAACGATGCGTAAGGGTGACGACCATGGGCTGGAGGCCTTTTGTCAAAGGACCATTTCCTCCATTTCAGCGTCTGTTTTGAGACTGCCAATCGTTCCAGTGTCAGACGTCTGAATTTTGCGAAGACTGGGGGTCCCGTCGTCTTGATATGGTGATAAATACCGTGTTTGGCAGGAGCCGTGGGCGTTTGGTGAAGTTCTGGACGGAAAACTCCCGGGTACGACTTGAGGAAGTGGGTGTAGGCATCTGTGGGTGCGCTGATGTGGAGAGCGAGGCTGGAGGGGGCGGGCTGAAGAGGTGTCGACAAGTACGAGTCTGCGTTGACCAATCGTCGGTAGAAGTCGTTGGCTGGGGCGCGAGCGAGTGTTGGGTGGTGGGTGGCTTTGTCCCCGCTTTGGCACGTCACGGGGTAGGCGTGTATGTCCTACGGCATTCACGTCAGCTTCGATTGACGTTGAATAGGCGTCCTCTTCATCAGGGGTGGAGGCGTTGATGGAGATCTTGAAGTGGCTGTCCATAAGGGCGTCGGCTTTGGTCAGCAAGTCCTTTATGGGTAAACTATCGACATTAGGTATGGCAGCGCGTATAGGTCCAGGTAAACGGCGAATCCAAAGGGCACGAAGTAGGTTCACCTCACGAGGAGAGCCGTCTGCGGCAGGTTGCAAGCGAGCGATATTGGTAATTTCTCTGAGGGCGAGCGAAGCCCTTTGGTCCCCAAACGGTTGTTGCGAGAGCTGAAAAAGCTTTGCTATACTGGTGACGGTGAGTACTGCTGCAGAAGGTATGTTTTGAGGGCGTCATACGCTATTGGGGTGTCTCCTTGTTCACAAATCCAGTCGGATATTTCCGGGAAGGTGTCCTCTATCGCCGCGAGAACATAATCTGCTTTGGTGGTTGAGCGAGTCACGCCCTTGATGCGAAACTGGACTTCTGCGCGCTGAAACCAAGCAAACACCTCTCCGCTGGCGAATGACGAAAGTTTCAAGGGGGGAGCAGCAGCATTAACTTCCTAGGAGTCCGCCATAGTACCAAGATTGGAGGGGCGAGTCGACTTCTGGGGTCACCAATGTGACGGGCCGAGAGAAGGTTGTGACTCAAAGACAGAATGAAAGGAACTGAGTGAGTTTATTATAGAACACTCTCCTTTACATGCAAAAGCTCAATGCAACAGAAAATTTCATGTTCAAAACCGACACCGATACTGGTGAGAAAAACAGGCACGTTTATTCAGGTTCTTTTTATTGCGATGGAAGAGCGAAGATACAAGCATAACATATACACAAAGTGAATTATGTACGTGTGACACACAGTTGGTACACCATCAAAAAGAGCGATGGATCTGTTATTGCAACAGATGATGAAGAAAGACAACGTTGGATGGAACACTTTGGTGAGATTATAAAAGGAATAATTTGATTGATATACAGGAAGCTGAGGAAAACCTTGATGTGCCCATGAATGAATTTATTATTAGAAGTCGAAGCTATCCTCAAAAAAAAAAGAAAAAAAACTAAAGAGATGGAAAGCCCCGGGGATACGTTGGAATAACTGCCGAGATGATACTGGATGAAAATGAAGTGACTTGCAGACTACTTACAAGATTGTTTTATAGAATGTGGCTTGAAGATTAAAGACCTGAAGAATGAGAGTGAGGAGTGTTGGTGAAAATAGCACAAAGAAGGATATCTGATTGATTGCAATAATTACAAAGGCCTAACACTTATGTCAGTTGCTAATGAAATATATAATATGCTTCTTCTAAAGAGAGTGGAGAGAAAGATTGACGAAAAGCTGAGAGTTATACAAGCAGGATTTAGAAAAGGGAGAAGTTACACTGATCAAATTTTCATTTTGAGACATATTGTAAAGCAATGTGTAGACTATAGAAATCCCTTTTTGATGGTATTTGTGGACTATGAAAAGCCTTTGATAGTGTGCACCGGTCAATTTTGTGGAGAATCCAGCATTATTATGGAATTCCCCTTAAATATGTAAATTTGATTAAATTTGTTCATGAACATAGGATGTGGAAAGTTAATGTTAATGGAGCCTTATCAAATGAATTCCCAGTGAACAGCGGAGTACTCCATGGGAATGTGCTGTCACCTATGTTGTTTATCCTCTTCATGGATTTTGTAGTGTGTAGAACAGTCAGAGATGGTGGAGAAGGATTGGACTGGATTGGTGATAGGAAGTTAGTAGACCTTAGTATACTGATGATGTTGTCCTAGTTAGCAGAACGCCACAGGATTTGCAATGCTTGCTTATCAGAAATATCACACGAGGTTGGGCTGAAGATAAATAGAAAAAAAAGACAGAGATGATGAGAACGGAGTATGGAATGGAAGATGAAATATCATTGGAAAGAGAAAGGATCAATGAGGTAGAATCGATTAAATATTTAGGACCTATGATCTCCAATACAGTGTCTTTAGAATGAGAGTTTAGTGAAATATTGAAAAATGAAAATCAGACAATGGCTAGGTTAAGTAAATTTGGAAATCAAATATTCTGAAAGTACATTTAAAATCGGGCTAAATATCAGTTTAGTGAGATCGGTGTTACGCTATGGACATGAGGCATGGCATGACAATGAAGGAATCTCCAATGGATTTAGCAGATTTGAGAACAAGGCCCTCAGAAGGATATTGGGAGTTAAATGGCAGGACAGGATTAGAAATGAAACTATAAGAGCGATTACTCGAGTGCCATATGTGGACAAGATTATGATGATGGCTAGATGGAGATGGTTCAGGCACGCACTTTGCACGCCCTAAGAGAGATTAGTTCTCCAAACATTCAGCTAGGCTCCACAAGGCACTAGAAGAATTGGAAGACCAAGGCCTACATGGCTGAGACCTATTGAATACGAAGTAGGAGATGATGAATGGAAAAGTATTGAATTAAAATCTCAATATAGAGATGACTGGTGAAACCTAACCGAGGCCTTTTGCGTCAATAGGCGTTGGAGGAGATGATGATGATGAACATACGAACGTTATATTTAAAGCATGTTTGAAATAGCATTTAGTAAAATTATTTCGAAATTAACGGATCACATGTTTAAATTCACTACCATTAGTTTCAATTATTAATTGACA
>NC_090736.1:87106867-87124367 GCF_036898095.1 Palaemon carinicauda
AGTGGTAATTGCCACAGGACTTACAGTTACTGACACTATTGGGAATATTTCATAACCTTGGACATCCAACATATTTCCCAAAATGCCGTCAATACCAGGGATGGGGAGCTTTTCTACCACTGCCAATTCTGTCACCTTGTGATACCCTGGGAAGAATACCTCTACCTCCACCAAAGGCACAGAAACCAGTGTATCTGGGAACCCACCCAGGACAACATAATTTCCAGAATTTTCACTAACATCCTTCAACACCCTTGACAAGACCAATGATCGAGCGGACCCAGTGCCCCTTAAGAAGTTCACTCTGATAACTTTACTATCAATAACCAAAATGCCAGGCCAAATATATTTGTCAAAAAGTCACAAAGGAGAGCTAGTAGGTGATTGATTTATTTCACCTCCACTACCACTAAACCTAACCCTTCCTTCAGTTCCTGGGGTACACTCAACTTCAGTATTAGGGGTAGTAGGGGCATTGGCTTTTAAGATACGGGTATGTTGTTACCTCCCCTTCCGTTCTGTTGGAGATACCTCCTCTGGGCAGGACACCGAGCTTGAAAGTGTCCCTGCTCGTGACACCAAAAAAAAGTTCCCCTAGCTCTACCAACATTATTAGAACTTTGGTTACTCAGGGAAAACACCTGAGTGTTCCTTCCACTCGTGTTATTTCCCTGGCTAGCTTCAACTTTTTAAAGGGGTTATTGGATCTCCAATTATTATTCGGCCAGGAAGACTGGGATTTAAAGGCTTATGGACCAAAACTACTACTACCTACACGGTGTGTTAACACAAACTCATCAGTTATCTGAGCAGCTTTACTTAAGCTATATGCTTTAACCTCCTCCAGGTGAATCCTAAGTTTTTTTCTACAAGTTTTCTTAAACTCCTCAAGTAGCATCAGCTCCCTCAAGAAGGAGAAGGAGACCACCTGGCGACTCTTTACCCAGTCGTTAAACTGCTCCTCCTTAAGATGGGCATACTCCACATAGGATATAGTATCGGGCTTCATAGAATTCCTAAATTTCATGCGATAAGCCTCAGGGACCAAGTCATACGCCTTGAGAATCAACGCCTTAACTTTACTATAATCTCTGGTGACACTCTCTTCCAAAGCATTATATTGGCGAATGGCCTTACCTACTAACCTGCATTGAATTAATACAGTCCTCATCTCAGTGAGCCAAGACAATCTAGTGGCCACCCGCTCAAAAGCCTTAAAGAACTCCGGCACATTACCTTCATCAAACACTGGCACTAACTTTAATGCCGCACTTAAGTTAAACCTATCTGAAGATGGACCGGTGGGAGTATTATTAAAGTCAGGGTTAGCTCATAACCTAGCCAAGTCTAAGTTAATTCTAGCCATTTCCAACTCATGGCGCCTTGCCCTCTCATTCTCTTCGAATTGTACCTTCAATAATTCTATTCTTATACAAATTATACTAAGGTCTTCTTTTTTTGGGATTCCCTACAGACTCTACTGGGTCTGGCTCTACCTCTACAAAGGGGTTATTAGACACTTTAGTTTTTACAGTTAAGTTACCTAGACCAGTATAAATAACACCAGTACGAGGGTGGTCCTCAAATAGTGACAGTCCCGGGATTAACACTGACCTCATCAAGAGAATTCTCATCATCAGAACTTCCACCAATCATATCTCTAGCCAAATCCTCACCCTTGTCTATACCACTAGCCACCATAGCCTCGACAGACAACAACAACAGAGCCTTAGTGTCTGTGGGTCTAAAAGAAACATTTAACCAACGAGCACAACTCCTTAAATGCTCCTTACTTATGATACCTAGATATTTGATAGTCAGAAGACCCCAAAAATCCGGCTGGGTTAAAAACAGTCTTCCATAATGAATTACCTACAAGGGGGGGGGGGAAGGTAAGGCAAGCGACAAAACCAAATCAAATATTGTAATCTATCCCAGAGTTGCTCCACAAACCCATGCCTTCGCAGTGTAAAATATGTAATAGAAACTAAACAAATAAATAATAATAATAATAATAATAATAATAATAATAATAATAATAATAATAATAATAATAATAATAATAATAATAATAATAATAATAATAATAATAATAATATAGTTTGGTAATCTTGAACCGATACCCCTCTTTTTGGAGATACGAACCACTCGCCACTGAAGCTCAAGTCCAATACAATAAGCTCAAGGACAAAAAGCCTACAGGTCTACTAGTAGTGAGTAAAAAATGTGTGTGCACCTTTGAAACTTAAATAATGATTGACACGTATGAATATAACAATGAATTATTTTTTATCTAAAATAAATAACGGGAATAACTTAAAAATTTTCCTCTATTAACTCAAACCAAAACGGCGAAATGTGAATGGCTGGCTGTCCGTAATATACTTGAAATGTTCAAAGTGTTCATGTAATTCAAACTACTGCTGGCAATATGAAAGAATGCTGAAAACTAAAATAAAGAAAAGCAATATCAGTTGGTACCACAGGAAGGATAAAGGCATTCCTGCGAGCATCATACATATTTCATCCAACAGAATCTAACATGATAAGTAACGTAATTTCAACTCTACACCCTCTCCAATAAAAGACCGAGATCAAGTCAATCTCAAAATGTTGATGAAAAAGAGAAGAAGAAGAGTTTCCTTTTCACCAAACAGAATAGAAGCATTAGATACAATTGTTGACACGTATATTGGAAATTGTGTGTGTGAGGTAGGAAACCTAATCGAACAACAACATTCCCCGTTAAGAAATGCAGCCAGAACTCTTGTATAAAGTAAATGTGATTAGAGAATATGCGTTGACAGCGTAAGATGTTTGCGATGTAGAGTATTATACAAGATAGGCAAACACCATCACACAGTTACGAAAGAGAATCGATCAATTTATACAAAATGATAAAGGAATATCCAACATGTATTTTTTACAAAGAATGGGGGACATCTAAATTACGAGGCTGTACAATTAAATGAAAAGTGGCAAATACGTAAATATTTCAACAAATTTACATACAAAACGTAAATGTTTACCTAATACTCTTAATAAATGGAGTTGAGGAGTCTAGTATTCTAAGCTACACAATATAATAAAAAGCAAGTGTCTAGCTATATCTATGTATATATATATATATATATATATATATGTATATCTATATATATATATATATATATATATATGCAGTCAGGATCAGCCTCATAGCTAGACGTATAACTACTCGGTTACTCCTTGTTCTTCAGGTATGGGGAGAGGGAGTAGTCATAACCTGATGAGAGAGGGTGAATGTGCGTGTATATTTAGCCGTGATTTTTGAAGGATCACATGCACTAGTATAGCTAATAAATAAAGACATTAAGTTTATTATTATAATAAATTTAATAAATAAAGAAAATAGAGTTTACTATCCTAAGAGAGCATTGCAACTTCTCTCGAACTTCAAATATCAACTTCTATAACAGTTACAATCACCTTGGAGGGGCACAAGACCTTGGGCACTAGTTAATGATGCTTTGCTTAAAAGTTATCACATAATAAAGGCGAAAGAATAATGTCCCAGGGAAATTTTTTTTTTTTTAATGTAGATGACATTTGACGACTTCAAACATTCCGAAATAAATAAATAAAAAAAAAATCTGTTTCCTTCTATTAGGCAAGAAAATATTTTTCAAGTGTTCATGATGACCTTATTTAAGTAAGAGTAGATTACAACAAAGGCTTTTCTTATTTCCTCTTATGGGTATACATGAATTGATATATATCAAAGTTTATCTACCTCCAAGCGAGAACTGTGAAACATTTTCCTTTTTTATTCTAGACCATTACACTTATTGTTTTCTTTTGATAACTGTCTTCACGTAACACGGGACTAAATTTTCTAAGATATTTTTCTATAATATCTTAAACATCTAGACCATATCACTCACCGTTGTGTCTATTCTGACAATTGTTTGTGGAACCTTGTCAATCTTTTTCGTCAGAATTTTTGTTTAAACCCTATAATCAAACATTCCGTTTATCATATATATATATATATATATATATAGGTATATATATATATATATATATATATCTGTGTGTGTGCATAAAAGTCAATAATATGCCAACACTCTCCACTGAAGAATGTGCGTATGGTCAGTGATATACGCATGTCGCTGAACTTTCGAAGCTGGTTGTAGAGAGAGAGAGAGAGAGAGGGAGAGTTTCAAGGATTTTTGATGTCTCAAAGACTTTTTAGTCCATCCACGGAGACTCCATTTGCTCTTGGGTAAAGCGATTTATTTTAAGCGTTTAGAGAGTTAGTATGATTTAGTCTAACTTATTCGTGAACTCTTTTATCGTGTTACTGTTTACTCCATCTGATGGAAGTCTATTCCAAATATTTGCTATTGAGAGAGAGAGAGAGAGAGAGAGAGAGAGAGAGGAGAGAGAGAGAGAGAGAGAGAGAGACGCTACTAATCCCAAAGGTATTAGACGACTGCCAGATCCAAATCGCATCAAAGAAGAATCTAACGAACAAAACAATAGATAAAGAAGGAGGGAGAGGGACGTAATTGGGACATTTTGCTATTGTTTTTTTCGCATAGATCCCATAGGCCTTCTCTAGTGAGCCATACCAGATGAAAGGAGGAGTAAAAGAATGGGATGAAGGCCCAAGTGATTGCCAAAGGACTAGAATTCAGTGCGCGTTTAGTATAATTGAGTAGTCGGTCCTTTTCCTCAGGCCAAATGTTTCAATTGTAAAGATTATCAATTGCTGAAACGAATTTTCCGAGGCTTCAGGTTTTGATATAGATTTTTTATTGTTTCATAACCTGTAAACAGTTCAACGAAAAATATATGAAAATCGAGGCTTAAATAAACAGAACATCATTTTTTATAGCGGCTAATTGATATTACAGTAGTTTGTGAAGCATGCAAATTATTTTTCAAATTGGCATTTAACATACGATTCAATCAAGGTAAATAAATCGTAGTATTAAGTATTTTCTTTTTAGGGATAGTTTATGAATTTTTGAATTACACGGAAGGTTTGGAGTCTTATTTTTCTCTTATGGAGAGCTTAAAATTTACTCAGTTCATGGGTAGGATTCTAAACCCATTCTCATTATTCAGAGCTTAATAATAATCAACTACTATATTATACAGATCTTATAAATGTCCTCTGGAGTTAAACAGAGTGCATACAAACATATTCGATTTCAAAGTAATATTTCAAAACTCTCTTATCAGGCTGACTACTCTTACACTTTGTTCTGGGCTTTGCAATTCTTTGCTTATCATGTGGTCTATCCAGCTGATACTTAATCCTTGAGACTGATAAAGCCAATCGCAACTAATTATCAAGATGATACGAGAGTCTCCAACATGACTTATCGCTGCCATCTTCAGGAATGAATCAAAGCTGAACATTTTTCTCCCAGATTTCAACATTTAGGAAAAGATTAAACACATCTCTCTCTCTCTCTCTCTCTCTCTCTCTCTCTCTCTCTCTCTCTATCTTTACATTTTAGTAGAAATACAAATGCATATATATATATATATATATATATATATATATATATATATATATATATATATATGTGTGTGTGTGTGTGT
This sequence comes from Palaemon carinicauda, assembly GCF_036898095.1. Taxonomy (NCBI): domain Eukaryota; kingdom Metazoa; phylum Arthropoda; class Malacostraca; order Decapoda; family Palaemonidae; genus Palaemon; species Palaemon carinicauda. The sequence goes on from NC_090736.1 coordinate 87,112,460, forward strand.
GTGTGTGTGTGTGTGTGTGTGTGTGTGTGTGTGTGCAAAAGGACCACAGGGAAAAGGAAAATATGAAATATAAGATAAGTCCTGACTAGTTTCGTTATGCTTCTTCAGAGGACTCTGAAGAAGTATCACGAAACTAGTCAGCACTTAATCTTGTATTTCATATTTTCAATTTCCAGGTGGCTCTTTTGCATCTGAGCATCATGTTTCCCTGTGATTTTTACGCATATATATACTGTATATATATATATATATATATATATATATATATGAATGAATGTATATATATATCTATATATGCACATATATATTTAAGTATGTATATATGTGGCATGCTCATCACACTCCCCAAGATAAGTTAGTACACCAAACGTTCAGTTGGGCTCCATAAGGCACTAGAAGAGTTGGAAGACTCAGGCCTACATGGCTGAGGACTATGAGGCGCGAAATAGGAGAATTTGAATGGAAAAGTATTGAATTAAAAGCTCAAGAGAGAGACGAATGGTGAAATCTATCTGAGGCCCTTTGCGTCAATAGGTGTATGAGGAGATGATGATAATGATGATGATGATGATGAATGACGACAGTCTTATCTAATTTAAATACATTTACTTGATTCTACAAGATGGCTATACATCTCTTAAATACGCAAATGAAATACGTAAACTATTTCCATGTTAGACCATATTCGCCGGTATGTATGTATATATATATATATATATATATATATAAATATATATATATATATATATATGTATATATATATATATATATATATATATATATATATATATATATATATATATATATATATATATATATATATATATATATATATATATATATATATATATATATATATATATATATATATATATATATATATATATATATATATATATATATATATATAATATATATATATATATATATAATATATCACATGGAAAAGAGATATGAAAGTATAAAGATTAAGAAAAGATGCTTTGATAACAAATTGAATACAGGACATGAAATGTACAAACTCGATGCATTTATAAGAAAAGAGATTTACAAGCTTCATAAACAAATACTTTTAACAATCTAATGTGGAATTGACTGCACCTCAGATAATAACAATCACTGTGAAATTAATCTTCGGATCTGAGATATTATTTGGATGTAGGTTTAATTATTGCATAAAATATGCACAATTACTTTGTTACTAAATATATATATATATATATATATTCATATATTGGTATGTATGTAATTATCTGTTTATGTGTATAGGGTTACATTTATATAAATGTGTAATTGCATATCAATTATATGGGAGCATATGTATTTATTGGCATGATTGTGGGTATATATGCGAGTCCATTATTATCATTACAATTACTTACTAAGCAACAAACCTACCTGGAAAAGCAGGATGATATAAGCCCAGGGGCTTATGTACTATATAAACTAAAAAAACTATAACGAAACAAGAGGAAGAGAAGTAGGACAGAATAGTGTGACCGATTGTACCCTTAAGCAAGAGAACACCAATCCAAGACAGTGGAAGGCCATAGTACAGAGGCTATGGCACTACCCAAGACTAAAGAACAATGGTTTGATTTGGGAGTGTCCTTCTCCTGGAAGAGCTGCTCACCATAGCTAAAGAGTCTCTAGCCACCTGATTCAGAGAACTGTTACAAATTTGAACCATGGCTTTAATGGGACCAACAATTTGGACTTGCTTTGAATGTAAGGATGTCAGGATGTCGCTAGGACTCAGAGCAGAGGTGTAGCTGGCATTAGATAATGAAAAGATATGCAACTAGGGGTAAAAACTTCATAAGAATGGGAGCAGACGTGCAACTAGGGGTAAAACATGCATAAGAGGGGAAACTGAGGTGCAACTAAGGGAAATCCTTGCATAGGACTGAAAGCAGAGTGGCAACTAAGGGTAAAACAAACATAAGATGGGAAACTGAGGTGCAACTAGGGGAAAACCTTGCATAGGACTGAAAGCAGAGTCACTACTAGGGGTAAAACATACATAAGATGGGAAACTGGGATGCAACTATGAGTAAACAGTGGTAAAGCCGGTTAAAATGAGGGTACAGCGCAAGGGCTGAAACGTCGGTACAAACACACCTTTCGGAGGACCATGTAAAGTGAAATAGCCCACTTTAACTCGTCATATCAAACAAATGGATCTGACAATATAATATACCAAACATTGAGAAATGGGAAATCTTTTCAAACTTTCATATAAATACATATACCACTTTGCCTCATTATAACGCCTTTTTTTAGTCGAAAAAAAAAAGTTGTAGATCACTGTACAGCTAATTGTAAATACAGATTTACTGAAAAGAATTATGCTTACACTATTTATAAGGGCTTACTGTCTTGTCTACTCCTTATAACTGTTGATAACAAACAATGAACAAATAATGAAAGAATATCTAAGTTACATGTGAGTTGGTTAACCTTATTCTTAACCCTTTTCTGAGATCTGTTAAATCAACGACTTCATACAAAATGCATTTTTCACGGTGATAGAAAATAGATAAACAAATGCAAATCAGGTAACCTAAAAAGATTTGCTGGTAAAATTCTTAGACCCTTTCAAATGCGATTTGTAGATTTCAAAGTTTACTAACCATAATTCATCACTTCAGCATTCACTGGGGTGAAGTTACTGTAAGACCCCAGAAGACTTCCTCCACCCAGGTAAAAAGAAAAAAAAAAAAAAAAAAAAAAACGATATATTCCGGGAAAAATTACTTGTCATTGGAAAATTACAGTAATGTATACATAACTTTATCCCCTTTTAACGAATGTAATGATTCATTTGTGAGTCTATGAACTGTAAGAAATGGGTTACGTTGTTACACAAACGTAGTTCATCTTATTCCCTTTTAATTTTCAAATCAAATTTTCTTAATTTGAATACAGACTGGTCTTGATGTGTTGTTCTCGGTCATTGAAACGTTTTGCTACTACAAGAGGTGTTTGTTTCATGACTGGGAAATTATTTGACAGATTCCAGACTTTAAATTCTTCCTAGAGTGAATCGAGTGATCTGATCCCGGTTTCCTCATGGGTCATAACTGGTGTGTTCTTATAACAATGTAATTAACTACTAAGGAAAAAACTATGCAGAATAGTGTATTCTTATGGCGTTATATTCATCCATAGTTTAAAAAATGGTAAAGTATAACTTTAAATAAAAAAAAAGAATATTAAGAAAATGAAAAGAAAAAACTTACAGAAGAGAAATGCAACTAAACATGAAGAGAAGATACGCACAAACCAACGGCCATAAAATAGAAGTAAACAGTGAAACCAAATCACAAGCAAACATGACATGTAACTACATATCGGTCCAGCCAATCCACTAGGGATCCCCAGCATCAGTAGCAGGGCGGGGAAGCAGTTTGTCTCTTACGGACCCCAGTAGCAGTTAACTCCCTCAGGCAATTGGAAGGAAATCAATTTGGAACTTTGATGGTACTTGTTTCTCAGTCATCTATAATTTGTTCATGTCTCTTTATATATATATATATATATATATATATATATATATATATATATATATATATATATATACATATGTGTGTATATATATGTATATATATACATATATATATATATATACATATGTGTGTATATATATGTATATATATACATATATATATATATATATATATATATATATATATATATATATATATATATATATATATGCAGAAGAACCACAGGGAAAATGAAAATACGAAATATACACTAAAGTCCTGACTAGTTTCGTGATACTTCCTCAGAGGACTGATTTATTGAGAGAGGTTTCTTTACAATATATATGGAAAGCAAGCGTACGAACATACATATAGAGATTTAGAGAACAATGACACTCCCTTACCAACTACCTGGGTCAGGTGTTGAGTAGGAGGAGTCCCCCAAGCTCATTAGACACCTGCTAAAAAGGGTCATTTATAGTGGCGGGTATATTCTTGTTTTCTTCTTTTTTTATTTTCAGTACAGTTTATTTATATGACAATACGGTATCCATATCTATATAAATACATAAGCAAAACACACACAAACATACAAATATATATATATATATATATATATATATATATATATATATATATATATATATGTATATATATATATATATATATATATATATATATATATATATATATATATATATATATATATATATATATATATATATACATATATACATATATATACATATATACATATATATAATTATATATTGAAAGCAGAATCTTAAATAACATCATACCTAATAATGTAAAATGGTTTCGATATATTGACGACATAATATGTATGTGGCCAGGAAATGAAAATTTAGATAACTTTTTTCTTAGATTGAATAGTTTGGTACCATCAATAAATTTCACTATGGAGATGGAGAATAACTGTACCCTACCTTTTTTTGGACTGTCGCATACATAGATGTAATAATAGTCTCAAGTTTAGTGTATACAGAAAGCCAACGAATATCTTGGCATATGTCCATTATTACTCAAACCAAGGCAACAAAGTTAAGAAATCTGTATTTACTTCCATGTTTTTAAGAGCATTTCGAGTCTGCAGCCCTGAATATATTGATGACGAAATAAATGGTATTAGAGCAATAGGTAAAAAACTAAAGTATCCTGAAATTGTGTTAGATGATGCCCTAAGAACAGCAAAAAAGAATTTTTTCGGTAATGATAACAGAAAAAACTACAACACACAAAATTTACTTGTACTACCTTATTGTGATTCATTTAAAGAAATTCCCCAACTGTTAAAAAACTTCAATGTAAATGTAGCATTTAAGAGTAAAAATACAAAAAAAACAGCCTTAATAAAGAATTCTCCTGACATTACCAAGGGATGTGTATATCGTATTCCATGCAATGCTTGTGAAAAATACTATATTGGTCAAACTGGTAAAGCCCTAGAAAAGAGAATTGAACAACATAAGAAAAGTGTCAGGTATGCTCAAGATAATAATGCACTCTTTGCTCACGTTAGAGATAAAAATCACCCTATTAATTGGTCAGGTGCAAAGAAATTGATTCATTCAAATAACTTAGTGGAAAAAAACATCATAGAGTCCAGTTTCATAAAAGAAACCTTTGAAAACAACTTGAATATTGGTCATGGAATGTATAAACTCGACGCCTTTATATGTAAAGAGATTTGTAAGCTATATAAAAAAAACATTAACCACTTAATGTAGAATTGAATGTATTGTGAATAATTAACATCGCTGTGAAATTAATATTTAGACCTAAGCTACCATTCATTAAAGGAAACAATTATTTTATATAGTATGCATAAGTATAGTGGCACTATATAGTGTTATGCTAGATATTAGTATTGATATATACATCATTATATGGTTATGATATTAATGTTGTATACATATAAATGAATATATGCATATGTATGTATGTGTAGATGTATATATATATGTATATATGTATGTGTATATGCATGTATATATGTATGTGTATGTATATGTATGTGTATATATATGTATATATGTATAAGTATGTGTATCTGTATGTATATGTATATATATATATGTATATATATGTATATATATATATATATATATATATATATATATATATATATTATTACGGGCCCTTGGTTCGAGTCCGGCCTTGCTTAAGGGACTCAAGGGCCATAACAAAACAAATAATAATGGTAGGTCGCCAGTCAGCAATGATACAAGGAATACTGACAAATATATGTATTTACAATAATATTTAAATAAAAATTAATAAAAGAAAAGGGGAGCACAACAGCTAATTATTTATATTGTAATTTATGCCACGAGGAGCTCCGGGTGGAGTTTGGGGGGGGGACCGTGGATGAAACTCCAGCACAGCAATCACGTTCCCTGGAAGGGGGAAATAAATTGAATTATTATCAGCACACTTACTTCTACCGGCTTGGAACACGATGAAGTCGTGTGGTTAAGACTTTTAAGCAAATTAAATGACAATGCCAAGCTTAGGGATTTAAACGTTACACATGGGAATCAACACTGTCACAGGGTGAATGTATTAAAACTAGGACTAAACAGCACACGTGGTCTGGGTATAGGGGATAGGATACAAGGTTCAGTGGGTAGGATTTTCTTTAGAGGATAAGGAAAAATGGGGTGTGATAAGGAAGGGATGGGAGGTTGGGTAAGGATATTGAGAATCTCAAAATCAGACACCTTACCTTTAGTAAAAAGGACTCTCGTTCCTTCCCTTATGGAAGAAAATGTAAACAGAGGTCCTGCCTCCCTGATGTCTTGAGGGTGAAGAGCGATGGTATTTCCCTCAAGGACGTTGAGTGAAGAAAAGGAGATGTTCTCCTTATGGAAGCTGAGTCACGAAGAAGGATCCCAAGTTTTCCCTGGGTAGATCAACCCCACTTGACCCCAATTGAGGGGGGGGCGGGTAGGGGGGATTGGCCTGACCGCTGTCCTATTGGTCAGGCTTGGTCACGTGTACCCACATCCTTCACAGCTCGCTTCCCTCCTTCTCTGGGACCTCGATGTTGTCACGTGACTAGTAGAAGGTAGCTGGAATTGAGATCTCAGGGGGAGTAGACTGGTATAGGATGGTGGGAGGGGGGTGAGACTCTGGGTAGGGTCCCAAAACTTGTGGTATTTCGACTCATGCTTGCTGGCGGGGTCTTTTGTTATTTGAAAAAAGGTGGCGTAATGACCGCCATTACTAACAGCCCCCCATTTTAGCAGAGATTTTGTCCTAAAACAGGACAAGAACTCTGCAAGCAAGGTCTGAAGCCACTAGCCTTAATGATTCCTCCCTCAGTGAGTCTCACCACGATAATGGATAAATATATAAGCTGCAACTAGGGTCATCATTTTACGTTATTTTGAAAGTAAATTAACTTTAAGTGCCACATAGAAATAAGTATGCTGGCTGTGAGGCAGCAACTGAAAAAATTAAAAAATGCAAACTTGAAAATTAAAAGGTAAAAGATGGTTAAAGTTAAGTGACCTAGTGCAGTGGTAGGCATAAAATTAAAGAAAATTGGCATATATGCAAAAAAAAAAAAGGATAAAATAAATACATGAAAATGAATTAAATATAAATAATGATGCCAAGATGGCTCCTCAAGTTTATCTACCTGGGGAGACACCAAGGCCAATAAATATTTTTTCATACAAACTAAATTTACCTACTGACTATGGCTACGCTATGGACATGGCACTGTGCATTGGGCACTAATGCCGGGAGAACACATCTCTCTCATACGAGTTCTTTAGGCGCTTGACCTTCCAGTTGTAGCTCTGGAGGTCTATGCCGCACCTCGTGAGCCCTTTATTCCCATTACGTAGCTCAGTCAAGTAGTTTAGATGGTTATGGTCCGTTAGGAATGTCTGTGGGAAAACATGGTCAGCGCGATAGAAACCTAGGTGCTCAAGAGATGAGCCCATGCCTGAGAGTTCTTTCTCTTGAGTTTGGAGTTTTTCCCATGTCTGGAAGAAATTTATGCTGCCATTTAAGTAAACTCCACAGTTGGGAATTCCTGCTTGCACCTGGTGAAGCCAAAAATGAATTATGAGTATGGTCAGAGGTCGTGACTCCTCTGCCATGAAGTGGGAACCTTCGTCCTTCTGAAATGTGGCTAGGAAGCCATGCCAATAAAAGAATTGTGTCAATTCTGTGACACTAATGGATGGGATGAGCTGGAGCGAGGCCCTCGGCATTATTTGCTTATAGTTACCGGAGACTTGGCACGGATGGCAAGAGGTTGCGGAAGCCTTAACACCCTTCTGCAAGCCCGGCCGGAAGAAATGGGGCTGCAGCAGTTGGGTTGTGCGCTTCACCCCAGAGTGCCCTCCCAGTCCCTCATGGGCCATTCGTAGCACCGACAAGCGGGAATTATGGGGGACAACTATATGCTGGCGCAGGGCCTCAGCAGGATCGTGAGAACCTCGGGTGATCTTAAGGGGCACCTCATCCTTTAGCAGGAACTCAGCCTTAGAGGGGTTATTCATTTCCACCTCGTTCGAGTTGGCGGGTGCCCTGTTGTTTACCAATGTCTCATCCAGCAGTGGGAACCTGATGAGCTTTGTCTGGCTCCTTGGGGTCTCGGCGCTGATGGGTGGTTCACCTCTTGCCTGCTCTGAGACCTCTGGCCTGGTGATTGAGATAGCCCTATTTCCAGTGGTGTTCAATGGCACAGTTTCACCCGGATTGAATTTGCGGGTGCTCGGCTCAGACTCACGGTGGGAAAAGGGAGACCCCTGGCCCTCCTCTGAGGTCTCTGGCATGATGCTTGGAGTAGCCCTATCCCCTGTGGTGGAAAGTGGCCCACCTTCACCAGAATTAACTTCTGGCGTACGAAGCTCAGACTCACTGCTGGAGGAGGAAGACTCTTGGGCCTCCTCACTTAGCCAAGCTACCTCACCAAGGTCAATGTCACCGAGCCAGTCGTCTTCCCATGCAGGTTGCATCCTAACAGTTTTAGGCTCCGGCTTGGCAGCCTTCATGCACGGCTTTTGACCCAAGCATGAGTTGTAGCCCTCATGTGCAAGATCACTCCCTGCCCCCTGTCCGCACTTCTTGCTGAGCTGGGACGTGGTCACCTTCAGTTCCACTGTAGGGAGTTCCTTGGTGAACCCTTCAATGAAGTGGGTCCTCCTGCGATTGTCCTGCTGGACTTTGGCAACATTGGGTTGAGGTGGCAAGTGATTGAGTTGTGCCAATCGGGCGTCCATCTCCTGCATTCTTAATTCATGCACTCTCTCTCTTTCATAGCGCATCCTTTCTTGCTCTGTTCTTCTCCGTGCTTTGTCTTCATTCATGAGCTCCTGCACATACCTTCGCAATGTTTCTCCCTCATAGCCTTGTCTTTCTGCCAAGTTCACAAATGCACTGATTTCAGCAGCAGACATTTTGCTAAGTTTTGTGGAGACAGCGACAAGAAAAACTCAACAGCACAAGGTACGATGTTGACCGTGCCAGAAATTACACGGAGGGGAAAGATGCTCTAGCCTTACGCAAGAGTCTCGTGGAAGGAAGGATGAAGATGGAGCTGGGGAAAATGCACACAGGCTGCGAAAAATGCCCTTCGAGAAAGAATTATCACCAAATATAGCAAGCCTTGCAAGTAAGTGAACAGGAGCCTAACTTGAAAACCAGCGCCACGAAAATGGGTGAGCTTAGGCTGTCCGGTTGTAATGCATCCAAACAAGTAATGATATATATGACCACTGTACTACACAATAAAAAATGGAATCACCACTATACAGTAGGTGACCCTCTGGGCTAGTCAGGGAAAAATAAGGTCACAACTATGGGTGACACTATGCTGGACGAAATAAAATGGAATCACAACTATGGGTGAACCTTTATACTAGTCATAAAAAGAAATGGAATCACCACAGTGGGTGAATCTCTATGCTAGTCTTTTGAAAAAATGAAATCACAACAATGGGTGAATCTCTATGCTAGTCATAAAAAAAATGGAATCACAACAATGGGTGAATCTCTATGCTAGTCTTTTGAAAAAATGGAATTACAACAATGGGTGAATCTCTATGCTAGTCATAAAAAAACGGAATCACAACAATGGGTGAATCTCTATGCTAGTCTTTAAAAAATTGGAATCACAACAATGGGTGAATCTCTATGCTAGTCATATAAAAATGGAATCACAACAATGAATGACCCTCTATGCTAGCCATAAATAAATGGAATCACAACAATGAATGACCCTCTGTACTAGTCTTAAAGGAAAAAAAATGGAATCTCCACGATATGTGACCCTCCTGTGCCAGTCATAAGGAAAAAATTGGAATCTCTACGATGTGTGACCCTCCTATGCTAGACTTAAGAGAAAAAAATGGAATCTCCACGATGTGTGACCCTCCTGTGCCAGTCATAAGGAAAAAATTGGAATCTCTACGATGTGTGACCCTCCTATGCTAGACTTAAGGGAAAAAAATGGAATCTCCACGATGTGTGACCCTCCTGTGCCAGTCATAAGGAAAAAATTGGAATCTCTACGATGTGTGACCCTCCTATGCTAGACTTAAGGGAAAAAAATGGAATCTCCACGATGTGTGACCCTCCCATGCTAGTCTTAAGGAAAAAATGGAATCTCCACGATGTGTGACCCTCCTATGCTAGTCTTAAGGAAAAAATGGAATCTCCACGATGTGTGACCCTCCCATGCTAGTCTTAAAAAAAAAATGGAATCTCCACGATGTGTGACCCTCCTGTGCCAGTCATAAGGAAAAAATTGGAATCTCTACGATGTGTGACCCTCCTATGCTAGACTTAAGGAAAAAAAATGGAATCTCCACGATGTGTGACCCTCCTGTGCCAGTCATAAGGAAAAAATTGGAATCTCTACGATGAGTGACCCTCCTATGCTAGACTTAAGGAAAAAAAATGGAATCTCCACGATGTGTGACCCTCCTGTGCCAGTCATAAGAAAAAATTGGAATCTCTACGATGTGTGACCCTCCTATGCTAGACTTAAGGAAAAAAATGGAATCTCCACGATGTGTGACCCTCCTATGCCAGTCTTAAGGAAAAAAATGGAATCTCCACGATGTGTGACCCTCCTATGCTAGTCTTAAGGAAAAAAATGGAATCTCCACGATGTGTGACCCTCCTATGCCAGTCTTAAGGAAAAAAATGGAATCTCCACGATGTGTGACCCTCCTATGCTAGTCTTAAGGAAAAAAATGGAATCTCCACGATGTGTGACCCTCCTATGCTAGTCTTAAGGAAAAAAAAAATGGAATCTCCACGATGTGTGACCCTCCTATGCTAGTCTTAAGGAAAAACATGGATTTGTAAAAATGTGTGGGTGCGTTCTTGCAACACCACCACTTGCAACACTGTGACTTAAAGCAAAGTAATTAAATAAACAAACAATGTCACGAAGATTGCTTAATGCTTCGTTAAGAACATCAACCCCTTTACATACTTTCCCTTTAATAAAACAAAATGAGTTTAGAAAATTACACCTCCAAATATTTTATCTAAATGATCCTATACCCTGACTGAAAAAATTAAATTGAATGTGATATCATAAATCCTTTATCTTTAGGATAACAATGTTACACAATCTACGAAAATTATCCCTTTCAAAAATGTACATAAAAATAATACCCCACGCAAGTAACAAAATGAAATTGCATACCCTTACTGTGAAAAGGAAAAAATTGAAATAAAGAATGCCACGTGTGCTTACGGTTACCAACACAGGAAATTAACACGTGTTTTAGTCTACCACGGTTTCTTCCTAAAATTTCGTAAATTTCAATTCACTTAGTTTTAACACGAAATTAAACAATCACTCACTGCACAATATATATGAATGAGAAAATTTATCCCTGTCAATAATGTACATGAAAATAATATCCCACGAAAGTAATAAAATGAAATTAAGAACCCTTACTATCAAAAGAAAAAAAAATCGAAATAAGGAACGCCACGTGGTTTAACCGTTACTCTACAGAATTATGCCTCACGGCCGTAAAACGTTTACGTGAATCGTAAGCCAAAAGTTCCGATATGAGACTAGCCGGTATCCTAGCACTAAAGATAAAGGATAAAATATTCCATGCACATTGATTAAATGATTGATGTGCGTGAATCACTTACCAATGTACAATAATTCGACTAAAATCTCGGGTCTGCATAGAATTGGTAAACAAAGATAATAATAACAGACAATATTAAACCCCGGCTTCGTTCGGAAACACGGCGATGGGCTGAGTTATATCAGGTTGGCCATGTTTTGAAATGAACACGTGCTCTGCCTGCCACGGTTTTTGTCCTAAAATTTCGTAAGTTTCACTTCACTTTTTTTTTTTTTTAAACACAAAATAACACATTCACTTAATGCACAATATATATAA
>NC_090736.1:87129367-87131867 GCF_036898095.1 Palaemon carinicauda
CTCCTAATCTCTCGAAAACCTAAAATTAATTAGTTTTTCGTGAAACTAATCGCATTTTAGTTTTCCTTAACTATCCAATTAGGCTAAAATAAAGCAAAGCAGGGTCAGTGTTGAAAGGTGGATTGGAGCATTTAACAGACAATCTCCTTTTAAACAGCTCTCTGTAGAAACAGGGTTAAGTAGATTTCAAGATTCCATTAAATACTTGAAAAGTACGTATCTGATTTTAATGACAATTGATATATATTTAGCAAGGAATCCTTTACTTTTAGTGGCCCCTTAAATATAACAAAAGTCAAAATTTTATAACTTATGTGTTGGAAATCATGTTCTCATTTACTTCTCAGATTTTATTGTTGATAATGTTTTACCATCATAGATTGCCTGTGGCTTGAGATACACACACACAAAAAAAAAAAAATGTTCAGGAATTCATTTACTTCTCAGATTTTATTGTTGATAGTGTTTTACCATCATAGATTGCCTGTGTCTTGAGATACACAAAAAAAAAAAAAAAATCAGGAATTCATTTACTTCTCAGATTTTATTGTTGATAGTGTTTTACCATCATAGATTGCCTGTGGCTTGAGATACACACAAAAAAAAAAAAAGTTCAGGAACCTTATTGCTTGTTGGCCTTAGAGTATTGAATAATGCAAATTTACCTTAAAGTTAATAGGTATCAACCACTCGAAATGAAATAATTTTACCTTGTAAGAGATGTCAAGAACTAATTAGATCTCACTTTAACCAGTAGGAAATAATGCTAAAATGCAAATGCACTTTATTGATTTGCTGATCTTGTGGCGTCCTCCCAATGAATGATTCATACTGGTTTACAAAGTTTCAAGATCGCAGTTTCTTTCTCCCATTTCAGTCATTAGAGTTCGGGGTGGCCTTTATCTGGCCCTGTCTGGAATATTGCGTCTTATATTAAAAAGGTTTTGAGAGTAGCTCCAAAATGGCAGAGACAAAGTACAGGATAATACCCTAGTGGCTGATCGCATATCATTATTACTATCATTACTACAAGCTAAGCTACTACCCTAGTTCATAAAAGCAAGATGTTATAAGCCCTAGGGATTCAAATGGGAAAAATAGTCCAGTGAGGAAAGCAAACAATGAACTAAATAAACTACAAGAAAAGTAATGAATAATGAAAATGAATTATTTTAAGAACAATAACATTAAATTTGATCTTCCACATATGAATTAAAAAAACTTAAAAAAAAAAGATGAAGAGAAATAAGATTGAACAGCGACATCGACCCTTAAGTAACAGAGCTCTAATCCAAGACACTGGAGGGCCATGATACATAGGCTATGGCACTACCCAATACTAGAGAACAATGGTTTGATTTTGGAGAGTCCTTATCATAGATCAGCTGCTTACCATAGCTAAAAAGTTTATTCTACCCTTATCAATTGGAAAGTTGCCACTGAACAATTATATTGCAGTAGTTAACCCATTGAGCAAAGAAGAATTTCTTAGTAATATCAGTGTTGTCAGGTGTATGAGGGCAGAGAAGAAAATGTAACGAATAAACCAGACTATTCGGTGTATGTGGAGGTAAACACAAAATGAGCCGTAACCGGAGAGAGGGATCTAATGTAGTACTGTCAGGCCAGTCAAAGGACCTAATAACACTATAGCGGAAGTATCTCAACGAGTGCCTGGTACCCTGACCAACCTACTAACTAAATATGCGCATGATCAGGGCCTAAGGGCCCTCTCCATCAGGATCAGGGAGGGCCAGGTAATGGCTGCTGATGACTAAGCAAGTAGACCTATTTGCTCCTCTAAATACCCAATCCTTAGCTCACGAAGGGATGGTGAAGTTGCAAACACTATTATGTGTGGTGTTCTTTCCATCGTTGCAAGCATTGCCCCATCACTACATCTCTATATTACCCAATGTCCTTCAGAAAAGAAGAGATGTGCTTCTCTTCTATCCCAACCACTGCACCGCTGCCTGTTATTTTTGGGGGATTAGATTTCTACATATGGATGACAATCCGCCACTGGTAGGCCTACCTGTGAAGTAATTAAGGGCTCTCATGCATTTTGGGTGAAACCTGTAAGTTACAATGAAATGAAAGTTTAAATGATGGTGGCCAGTAAAAATTGACGACAGGAAGAAGTAGTGAGTTAAATATTCAAGATATAAAGTGAAGTTAGGGGCCAAAGGAATGCTGCTAAGACCCTCAAGTACGAATGGTGCACTAACGGTGGCATTACTTGCGTAGACCACACTTTTTTGTGTGGAATTTAGAACTCGGATTGTTTGGATCGACGAAAGGTTCTATATTTTTGCTGTTGTCAAGCTTATTTAGGTTAGGGTAAGTTAGATGGGTTTTTGTCATTTATATGTTCCATATTTCACAATATTTTTTCATCTTCCAATAGTCGGGTCCGATGGAATTATTTTCTTGAGCCGACGACATGAGTCTTACATAAGTGTTAATCAAAATTTGTCTATTCTACCTTGTTATCTACCTA
>NC_090736.1:87141867-87171867 GCF_036898095.1 Palaemon carinicauda
TTTCTTGAAAAGCTATAACTGATGGATAGTTTAAAAAGTAGCTTCGATCAAATCCACATGGCCGTTCCAAAACCATCTTTCACATCAGTGAAATGGCCTCTCATCATGGAACCTTTCTTTACCTGAACAATGATGAGATCTGTCTCTCACTCTTTTGCTCTCCACCACCACATCTTTCAACTTACTATTGCAATTAGGCCGTCCTAAACTCATAACGAGACGAGTTTCTTTCTTTCTCCGGCTGTAATTATGAAACCCCCTTTTTCTGAAAGTAATTACCCCGGGTAATAAAGCCCTTCAAAAACTTTTTAGACAGCCATTAGGGTTCCTCGCATTTTTTTTTTTTTTTCGTTCGGACTGGTCCGTAATACCTAAACCATCACTCTTAATTCGTTTGGATTCTTTCTTGTTAATCTTACAAATGGAAGATCCTTTACTGTATCTTTTATTTCTCCGATCCGTCGTCGAAATCAGTGTGTTTTCTACCTAGGCGTATTGACTTATTTCAATTCTCGTTTATTGTTACTTTGTTATAGGCACAAGTTTTAATCATGATAATAAAATACTTAGTTTTCTCTCATAATTCAACAAACAGTGCAGTTTTGTAAAGCTACTACCTATCTATGTATATACATATAAATTATATATATAAATATATATATATATATATATATATATATATATATATATATATATATATATATATATATATATATATATATGCTTATATATACATATGCACATATATATATATATATATATATATATATATATATATATATATATATATATATATATATATATATATATATATATATACATATATATATATATATATATATATATATATATATATATATATATATATATATATATTTACATATAGATTACATATAGATATGCATACACACACACACACACACACACACACATATATATATATATATATATATATATATATATATATATATATATATATATATATATATATATATAAATATATATATATATATATATATATATATATATATATATATATATATATATATATATAAATATTTATATATATATATATATACATATATATATATATATATATATATATATATATATATATATATATATATATATATATACTGTATATATATACATATATATATATATATATATATATATATATATATATATATATATATATATATATATATATATATATATATATTATTATTATTATTATTATTACTTTCTAGGCTACAACCCTAGTTGGAAAAGCAGGATGCTATAAGCCCATGAGCTCCAACAGGGAATATAGCCCAGTGATGAAAGGAAACAAGGAAGCAAGGGAAGTAATTAACAATTAGAATAAAATATTTCAGGAACAGCAACAACTTTAAAATAAATATTTCCTATATAAACTATAAAAACTTTAACAAAACAAGAAGAAGAGAAACGAGGCAGAACGGCGTGCCCGAGTATACCCTCAAGTAAGGGAACACTAACCGAAGACAATGGAATGCTATGGTACAGAGGCTATGGCACTACCCAAGACTAGAGAACAGTTGTTTGATTTTGGAGTGTCCTTCTCCTAGAAGAGCTGCTTACCATAGCTAAAGAGTCTCTTCTACCCTTACCAAGAGGAAAGCACACTGAACAATTACAGTACAGTAATTAACCCCTTAGGTGAAGAAGTGTTTGCTAATCTCATTGTTGTCAGGTGTATGAGGAAATACAAGAATCTGTAAAGAATAGGCCAGACTATTCGGTGTATGTGTTGGCAGAGAAAAAATAAGCCGTAACTAAAGAGAGGGATCAAATGCATCACTGTCTGGCCAGTCAAAGGATTCAATAACTCTCTAGTGGTAGTATCTCAACGGGAGGCTGGTGCCTTGGCCAACCTACTACCATTAAAGACCAGAGAACAATGGTTTGATTTTGGAGTGTCCTTCTCCTAGAGGAGCTGCTTACCATAGCTAAAGAGTCTCTTCTACCCTTACCAAAAGGAAAGTAGGCACTGAACATTGCAGTAATTAACCCCCTGGGCGAGGAAATATATATTGTAATGTCCTGACATATTTTTAATTGTTACCTTTATATTAAGCCTCCACAACCGCCATCTGTTGTTGGGTTATGTCTCCAAACCTTTATTTTAGTCCTTGTTTTCCTACACCGCTAGTGAATTATTGTAAAATTACTTGTTATTTTTATTGTTGATCCTTGGGAAAAGTGACTTAACAGCTTTCCATGCTTCGGTAAGGGGAGAGCTCCATAACCTTAGCTGGTGAATACTTGTTCCTTAACCCTGGATAGGTACGGTGGGTCGTTCGCGACCCCGAGCGTCAAAAAAAAACAGGTTTTTCTCACGTGACTCATCCCCGTGACTGAATTTGTGGGTGATCGACCTGCAGGAGGTGTCTCCCCTACACGCTCTAGTAGTGTCCAGATGTGCATTGCTGTAGCTGTACTTCTTCCCCAATTTCTGAGACGCGTCGGGATCGAGCGCGACCGAGTTTACCCTTCTAAGGTAGTTTGCATAATTATCAAAGTTATTACGTATTATGAAATTGTCGTAGAATGGTGCAACTTGTATAGGTTATCAGTTGTGGAAAGTCTTGGTGGATTGTTTGGCTACCATGTGCATGATTTTTTTTTTAGTTAAAATGTCGTTCATCACCACGAGGACCATTTTACCGCGAGTGCCCCTTTTTAATTTTTTTTCATTTTTTTGCCAAGTCATTTTACCGTAAGATATTGCCAAATAGTGTCGTAAAACTTTTGCTTGTTTAGTGTTGGAAAGTGTGTCTAGATGATCTGGCTACCCATGCATGACTTTGTTTTTGTCAGATACGACGTAGTTATTGGTATATTGGGTATTTAACTGCGGTTACCAATTTCTGTTTTTTTTTCAATATTTGTAAAAATTACTACGTAGTAAGGAATTGCCGTATATTATTCATTTTTTTTTCATGTTTATGTGTTAGAAAGTGTGCCTTGATGGTTGGGCTAACACGTGCATGTCTTTTTTTTTTTTATCTGAGATGCCGTATATTAGAATGTCGGGCATTTTACAGCGAGTACCCCTTTTTCATTTTTTTAAAATTTTTTTGCCAAGTCATTTTTCCGTAAGATATTGCGAAATAGTGTCGTAAAACTTTTGCTTTTTTAGTGTTGGAAAGTGTGTCTAGATGATCTGGCTACCTATGCGTGATTTTTTATTTGTCAGATACGACGTAGTTATTGGTATATTGGGTATTTAACTGCGGTTGCCAATTTCTGTTTTTTTTTCAATATTTGTAAAAATTTACTACGTAGTAAGGAATTGCCGTATATTATTGATTTTTTTTTCATGTTTATGTGTTAGAAAGTGTGCCTTGATGGTTGGGCTAACACGTGCATGTCTTTTTTTTTATCTGAGATGCCGTATATTAGAATGTTGGGCATTTTTCCGCGAGTGCCCCTTTTTATTTGTTTTGCATTTTTTTGCTTAGTCATGTTACCGTAAGGAATTGGCAAGTAGTGTCGCAAAACTTATATTTTTATAGTGTTGGAAAGTGTTTCTAGATGATCTGGCTACCCATGCCTATTTTTTTTTTTAGCCAGATATGGCGTATATATAAGTATGTGTTCGATTTTCCTGTGATTGCCATTTTTTCGTTTTTTTCCCATTTCTTTCAAAATTACTACGTACTAAGGAACTATCACAGAGTAATATTTCATTTATATGTTTATTTGTCGGAAAATGTGCCTTGATGGTTTGCCTAGCACGTGGCTGAAATTTTTTTTTTTCTGAAATGCCGTATATTAGAATGGCCATTTTTCCACGAGTGCCCCTTTTTATTTGTTTTGCATTTTTTTGCTTAGTCATGTTACCGTAAGGAATTGGCAAGTAGTGTCGCAAAACTTATAATTTTATAGTGTTGGAAAGTGTTTCTAGATGATCTGGCTACCCATGCCTATCTTTTTTTTATTTAGCCAGATATGGCGTATATATAGGTATGTGTTCGATTTTCCTGTGATTGCCATTTTTTCGTTTTTTCCCATTTCTTTCAAAATTACTACGTACTAAGGAACTATCACAGAGTAATGATTCATTTAGATGTATATTTGTCGGAAAATGTGCCTTGATGGTTTGCCTAGCACGTGGCTGAAATTTTTTTTTCTGAAATGCCGTATATTAGAATGGCCATTTTTCCACGAGTGCCCCTTTTTATTTGTTTTGCATTTTTTGCTTAGTCATGTTACCATAAGGAATTGGCAAGTAGTGTCGCAAAACTTATAATTTTATAGTGTTGGAAAGTGTTTCTAGATGATCTGGCTACCCATGCCTATCTTTTTTTTATTTAGCCAGATATGGCGTATATATAGGTATGTGTTCGATTTTCCTGTGATTGCCATTTTTTCGTTTTTTCCCATTTCTTTCAAAATTACTACGTACTAAGGAACTATCACAGAGTAATGATTCATTTAGATGTATATTTGTCGGAAAATGTGCCTTGATGGTTTGCCTAGCACGTGGCTGAATTTTTTTTTTCTGAAATGCCGTATATTAGAATGTTAGCCATTTTTCCGCGAGTGCCCCTTTTTATTTGTTTTGCATTTTTTCGCTTAGTCATGTTACAGTAAGGAATTGGCAAGTAGTGTCGCAAAACTTATATTTTTATAGTGTTGGAAAGTGTTTCTAGATGATCTGGCTACCCATGCCTATCTTTTTTTTAGCCAGATATGACGTATATATAGGTATGTGTTCGATTTTCCGGTGATTGCCATTTTTTCGTTTTTTCCCAATTCTTTCAAAATTACTACGTACTAAGGAACTATCACAGAGTAATGATTCCTCTAGATGTTTATTTGTCGGAAAATTTTGTTTACTTTTTTTTTGATTGAATATCATCAAATTTTTTTAGCTAAAATATTATATTGTTTTACATTTTTTTTTCGATTTTATTTCCCTTCAAAAAAATTTTTTTGGGTCAGAATTTTAATTTCATAGTCGTAAAATAATCGACAATTATCCAGCAACCCACCATACAATTTTTATGCATATCCAATAATAATTAGATTAGTAAATAACACCTTGAAATTGACATACCCTTCCTACATTTCAAGTGGCAGATTAGGGAGTCTGAGTCAGTGTGGTTGGCGGCCATTTTGTGGACATATCCGAAGCGTAAGCTGCCCTATCTATATATATTCTTGTTCCCTATAGAATTTGTGATATTTTGGTATATTTTTACCTGCATAAATATCATATTATATATTAAATATATGTATTTTTTTACGAAATTTCCAAGTACTCAAAAAATTACCTTTAGATTTGGCCCCTGATATAAATGTAATTTACAAAATAATGAAGATTTTTTTTACATATTTCTATTTTAGGATAACATATGTTTATTCCCTAAAAAAATTAGCCACTTCCTATTTCATTTGGGTACCCAAAAAAATTCATGAAATTTGTACAAATTTTTTTGGCCAAAAAAAGTTACCCTTTTTTCTCATTTCAGATCTTCACCTCCATGGGTCTGACTTCATCCAAAATACATCAAGATGTGTCCTAAACATTCAAGAATCAATTCCTAAAAGGATTTGTGTATATATGTATAAACTTTTTTTTATGAATTTTTATGTCAGGTCTTTTTTTTCTACTTAATTTTTTAAAATATTTATAATAAATAGTTTTTCTGCAGATGAGTTGTATTTATATTTACAGTTGTTTTAACCCTGGATAGGTACGGTGGGTCGTTTGCGACCCCGAGCGTCAAAAAAAAACAGGTTTTTCTCACGTGACTCACCCCTGTGACTGAATTTGTGGGTGATCGACCTGCAGGAGGTGTCTCCCCTACACGCTCTAGTAGTGTCCAGATGTGCATTGCTGTAGCTGTACTCCTTCCCCGATTTCTGAGACGCGTCGGGGTCGTTCGCGTCCGAGTTTACCCTTTTGAGGTAGTTTGCATAATTATCAAAGTTATTACGTATTATGAAATTGTCGTAGAATGGTGCAACTTGTATAGGTTATCAGTTGTGGAAAGTCTTGGTGGATTGTTTGGCTACCATGTGCATGTTTTTTTTTTTAGTTAAAATGTCGTTCATCACCACGAGGACCATTTTACCGCGAGTGCCCCTTTTTAATTTTTTTTCATTTTTTTGCCAAGTCATTTTTCCGTAAGATATTGCCAAATAGTGTCGTAAAACTTTTGCTTGTTTAGTGTTGGAAAGTGTGTCTAGATGATCTGGCTACCCATGCATGACTTTGTTTTTGTCAGATACGACGTAGTTATTGGTATATTGGGTATTTAACTGCGGTTACCAATTTCTGTTTTTTTTTCAATATTTGTAAAAATTACTACGTAGTAAGGAATTGCCGTATATTATTCATTTTTTTTTTCATGTTTATGTGTTAGAAAGTGTGCCTTGATGGTTGGGCTAACACGTGCATGTCTTTTTTTTTATCTGAGATGTTGTATATTAGAATGTTGGGCATTTTACCGAGAGTGTCCCTTTTTAATTTTTTTTTATTTTTTTGCCAAGTCATTTTTCCGTAAGATATTGCGAAATAGTGTCGTAAAACTTTTGCTTTTTTAATGTTGGAAAGTGTGTCTAGATGATCTGGCTACCCATGCGTGATTTTGTTTTTGTCAGATACGACGTAGTTATTGGTATATTGGGTATTTAACTGCGGTTGCCAATTTCTGTTTTTTTTCAATATTTGTAAAAATTTACTACGTAGTAAGGAATTGCCGTATATTATTGATTTTTTTTTCATGTTTATGTGTTAGAAAGTGTGCCTTGATGGTTGGGCTAACACGTGCATGTCTTTTTTTTTTATCTGAGATGCCGTATATTAGAATGTTGGGCATTTTTCCGCGAGTGCCCCTTTTTATTTGTTTTGCATTTTTTTGCTTAGTCATGTTACCGTAAGGAATTGGCAAGTAGTGTCGCAAAACTTATATTTTTATAGTGTTGGAAAGTGTTTCTAGATGATCTGGCTACCCATGCCTATTTTTTTTTTAGCCAGATATGGCGTATATATAAGTATGTGTTCGATTTTCCTGTGATTGCCATTTTTTCGTTTTTTCCCATTTCTTTCAAAATTACTACGTACTAAGGAACTATCACAGAGTAAAATTTCATTTATATGTTTATTTGTCGGAAAATATGCCTTGATGGTTTGCCTAGCACGTGGCTGAAATTTTTTTTCTTCTGAAATGCCGTATATTAGAATGGCCATTTTTCCACGAGTGCCCCTTTTTATTTGTTTTGCATTTTTTTGCTTAGTCATGTTACCGTAAGGAATTGGCAAGTAGTGTCGCAAAACTTATATTTTTATAGTGTTGGAAAGTGTTTCTAGATGATCTGGCTACCCATGCCTATCTTTTTTTTAGCCAGATATGGCGTATATATAGGTATGTGTTCGATTTTCCGGTGATTGCCATTTTTTCGTTTTTTCCCAATTCTTTCAAAATTACTACGTACTAAGGAACTATCACAGAGTAATGATTCCTCTAGATGTTTATTTGTCGGAAAATTTTGTTTACTTTTTTTTTGATTGAATATCATCAAATTTTTTTAGCTAAAATATTATATTGTTTTACATTTTTTTTTTCGATTTTATTTCCCTTCAAAAAAAATTTTTTGGGTCAGAATTTTAATTTCATAGTCGTAAAATAATCGACAATTATCCAGCAACCCACCATACAATTTTATGCATATCCAATAATAATTAGATTAGTAAATAACACCTTGAAATTGACATACCCTTCCTACATTTCAAGTGGCAGATTAGGGAGTCTGAGTCAGTGTGGTTGGCGGCCATTTTGTGGACATATCCGAAGCGTAAGCTGCCCTATCTATATATATTCTTGTTCCCTATAGAATTTGTGATATTTTGGTATATTTTTACCTGCATAAATATCATATTATATATTAAATATATGTATTTTTTTACGAAATTTCCAAGTACTCAAAAAATTACCTTTAGATATGGCCCCTGATATAAATGTAATTTACAAAATAATGAAGATTTTTTTACATATTTCTATTTTAGGATAACATATGTTTATTCCCTAAAAAAATTAGCCACTTCCTATTTCATTTGGGTACCCAAAAAAATTCATGAAATTTGGACAATTTTTTTTGGCCAAAAAAAGTTACCCTTTTTTTCTCATTTCAGATCTTCACCTCCATGGGTCTGACTTCATCCAAAATACATCAAGATGTGTCCTAAACATTCAAGAATCAATTCCTAAAAGGATTTGTGTATATATGTATAAACTTTTTTTTTATGAATTTTTATGTCAGGTCTTTTTTTTTTCTACTTAATTTTTTAAAATATTTATAATAAATAGTTTTTCTGCAGATGAGTAGTATTTATCTTTACAGTTGTTTTAAGCATTCATTGAAGTTTTTTTTGGCAAAAGAAAAAAGGAGGTTACTGCAAAAACTGATTTTTCAAGAATTTTTTTTGGCGTCGGGGTCGTTCGCGTCCAAGTATACCCTTAAAGGGGTGTCCGAGGACCGTACCTATCCAGGGTTAAGCATTCATTTTTTTTTGGCAAAAGAAAAAAGGAGGTTACTGCAAAAACTGATTTTTCAAGAATTTTTTTTTGGCGTCGGGGTCGTTCACGTCCGAGTATACCCTTAAAGGGGTGTCCGAGGAGCGTACCTATCCAGGGTTAATATAAAGTATTGTGATATTGTGCCACTCTTTATAGAGAGAAGGGAGTAATATACTTTTGATTGTACTTATGGTTGTATCTATCTTACGGTAACCATTGGAGGCATATAATAATTGTTCGATCACGAGTGATAACTAAAAATAGAAAAAGGTAAATATCAAGGAAAAACGGAAATTCACTACAGTGGGGGCCTGACCGGGATATGAAGTGATATGAAGTGATTTAAGCTCGTTAGTGTAGTGATCGAATTATGTGAATTTACGTTAGTGTACAATCAATAGTAATACCTCCACCGTTGTTGAGCCCTCCCTTCTGCCATCAAAGTGCCATATTGTATACATCCCAAGTATTACTGATAGTTTGGAGGAAGTGCAGCGCAAAGAATCGGTACTTAGTCGCCGTTCTGTTGCCTTGACGTTGCCGACTATCGTATTTTTGTGTTCCTTAGTCACCCCAGGCGTATTAGGATGCTTTTGGATTAATTTCCTTCATAGGGTACTCATCCCCTCTTGCCAATTGTTTGGAGGAAGTGCAGTGCAAGGAATCGGTACTTAGTTGTTCTGTTGCCTTGACATTGCCAACTATCGCTATTGCGTTCTTTAGTCACCCCCGACTTAGTGGAACACTTAGGGTAACCATCCCCTCTCATCATTCAGGGATTAATTTCCCTCAGGGATTACTGTCCCTCTTTTAGAATACGAGAACCCAGGAACATGCTTTCGTAGTTTATAAGTGATTTTTGTGAATGTGATTTTGTACAACTTCAGTGTACGTTCCTTAGTGTATTTTGCATAGTAAAGTAATAGTTTAGTGAAAGTGACGTTGTGCAACCTCCAGTGTATGTTAATTAGTGGTTCTTGTATATTTAAATGAATTTTTGTGAAAAGTGACGTTAACTACTGCATCGTGCGTAGTTAGTGATAGTTTCAAAAAACTTAGTGACGTGTGTTGTTTCTGTGCTTTCGTTAGAGTAACATTCAGTGGCAGTTCGGTGAAATCTTTATTGACTATTAGTGTATATTTCTTTAAAGTGGTAATATATTCATACCCGTGACAGTAAGTGTTAGTGATTCGGTGATTTATTGACCTAGTGTTAGTGATTTGGTGATTTATTGACCTAGTGTTAGTGATTCGGTGATTTATTGACCTAGTGTTAGTGATTCGGTGATTTATTGACCTAGTGTTAGTGATTCGGTGATTTATTGACCTAGTGTTAGTGATTCGGTGATTTATTGACCTAGTGTTTAGTGATTCGGTGATTTATTGACGTACTATTAGTGATTCGGTGATCTATTGACCTAGTGTTAGTGATTCGGTGATTTATTGACCTAGTGCTTAGTGATTCGGTGAATCAACCATAAAGGGATAGAGATTTAATACTTCTGCGGTTTAGCCATTGGTGATTCAGTGTTTTAGCGATAGTGATACAGTGATTCGGTGATAGTGACTCGGAAAGTGCTTGTAGTGGACCAAAAGTGCTTTTTGTGATCCATCATGTCTTTCAACGTGGAGAAGTTTTTTGAGAACCCTCGGGGGCACCTCTTGTCGTTGAAAGATGCCAAGAAAAACGACCTGCGAAAGATTGCTGAACAAGTAGGGATTCCTGTATTGCCCTCCATGGTGAAAGCAGAACTGCTGGGTAGAGTTTTGGATTTCCTGGTAGCCAAAGCTTCCGTTCCATCAGAAGAAACTGCTTCCCTTCGGCCCCTTACATTGGGGAGAGGCGAAGCTAAGGCTATAGAGGATCCAGAATTGGTGAAACTCAAGTTGCAGCTTGAATTGGAGAGAGAGAAAAAGGCAGCTCGTCAAGCTGAATATGAGCAGAAAGAAAGGATGATAGCCTTGGAACGACAGGAAAGAGAAGAAAAGATGAATATGGAGAGACAGCTAGCCAATATCAGGTTGAACGAGAAAGGCAAAGAGAGAGATCTTGGCGTATGTTTCTCCCTCACTAAGGCTCTTGAACTACTACCCCCGTTTGATGAAAAAGAACCAGATGTGTTCTTTGGTATTTTTGAGGACACAGCCACAACCTTGCATTGGCCAGAAGAACAATATGTTCTACTCATTCGGAGTGCACTGATAGGCAGGGCTGCTCATATAGCTTCGGAAATGTTAGAGGAACGAGACTACTATGTCCTGAAGAAAGCTGTCCTTGATGCCTATACCATTACAGCTGAAGGGTATAGACAAATGTTCAGGAACGCCATAAAAGGTACCACCCAAACTTATTTGGAATTGTTTCAGGTCAAATAAAAACAGTTTAAAAAATGGCTAGAATCTGAAAACATAAGTAACTTTGAACAATTACAGAACTTAATGGTACTAGAGGAGTTTTTGAAGAGAATTCCTTCCAACATTTCTATGTACATCAGAGAATGGCAGGAGAAGAGGGGGGGGGGGAAGAAAACGGCTCTTCTTGCTGATGAATATCACCTTATCCATAAGGTCAAGAAACATAACTCTACAGATCAGGCAAGTATAAATATTTATTGTTCCTTCTGTAAACAGAAGGGACATGCCATAAAAAAACTGTCCTAACCCCCGGATGCCAATTTTCTAAGGTTATGCAGCCTTCTCAGCAAACAGCAGGGAACAGACCAGAGACTACTCAGAGCAAAAGCCAAAGAAGGATTGCTCTCCATTGTTCTGAAGTCACAAATGACTTCTTGGATTTCCTTTGCTCTGGTACTGTCAATAATTTCCCTGTAAAGTTGTTAAGGGACACAGGATCGTCACAAACTATAGTAAGTGGTAGATTGAAACCTCTGACTCAGCCTACTAATAAATATGTTACCATTGCTGATTTATCCAGTAAATTAGTGTTACCTCTGGTTAATATATATATATATATATATATATATATATATATATATATATATATATATATATATATATAGATTGCCCTTACTTTACTGGAAGAACCGAAGTAGCCTTATTGGATAGAGATTTGCCTTGTGAGAAAGCTGATATTCTGCTAGAAAATGATTTAGCTGAAGGAACTGTCTTACCTAATCTCATTATTTCTCAACCAGGGTGTGTTATAGAAAATGAGCAGAACCAACAGGAAGTTCTACCTTGCCAAGCCACCATTCGTTCTGCTGCTACTAAAGCTGCAATTGGAGCTCCCACTGATGACGACACATCAAACTCCTCGCTGAGCTTAGCAGACTTTGTTGGTCTCCATCATGATGATTTCGTCAATCTTCAGAAACCAGATGATAGCCTTAAGGATTGCTTCATTAAGGTTGAAAATCCCTCAGATAAGAGCCATAAGTTACCCTTATTTTATCTAGAGAATAATATCCTCATGCGTCATTACAGGTCTCATACACTGACTGACAAAGACTCGTGGCGCGACTGTCATCAACTGGTTGTACCTGGCAGCCTCCGATCTTCAATCATGAAATTAGCCCACTCTGCTGAGAGTCATCTAGGCGTCACGAAGACAAACAGGCGCCTCCTAGAAGATTTCTACTGGCCCAGAATGAAGATGGATGTAAAGAGTTTCGTAGAGAGGTGTCATGTGTGCCAAGTTACCGGAAGACCCAATGAAAAGATACCACCAGCCCCTCTAGTGCCCATTGTTGTCCCTAATACACCTTTTGATAAAATAATTATATATTATGTTGGGCCTTTGCCAAAAACTAGCTGGCATAATGAATATATACAAAGTGTTCTTTGCCCCACTACTAGGTTCCCTCTAGCATTTCCACTTGAAAATTTCTCTGCTAGAGCCATTATCCAACAGCTGATTAAAGTTTTTACATCGATTGGTTTTCCTAGGGAACTTCAATGCGATAGAGGGTACCAACTTTACCAGTACATTATTCCAGAGTGCTCTCCATCAGTTTAGCATCTTTAATGTTCTCTCTTCAGCCTATCATACTCAGTCCAATTGGAGAGAGTTCATTAGACTCTTAAGAATTTGCTACGACGCTACGGAATGGAAATGGAGAAGGAATGGGATGAAGACCTAGACTTACTTCTGTACATACTTCGAAGCGTACCAAATGAGTCTACAGGAGTTTCTCCATTCGAGATGATGTTTGGACGAAGACCAAGGTCAAACCTCAGCATGATAAAAGAACAGATACTAAAAGGCTCTAGGAAAGAAAATCGGGTAAGCCTTCCCCAATACTTTAAGTCCTTGGAGGAGAAGTTGTTGCATATCCATGCCTTCGCTCGAAGGAACTTGCAGCATGCTCAAGAGCTTATGAAGGATAGATATGACAAGAAGGCAAAGGTAAGAGAGTTTAAGTGTGGAGATAAGGTGCTGGTATATCGATGCGTAACTGGCTCTCCCTTGAGAGAGAAATTCATGAGACCTTATGAGATTATCAGGTGGACCACAAAAACAAATTATATTATTGCAACTCCTGACAGACGTAAGTCTACTCAGCTTGTACATGTGAATTTGATAAAACCTTATCATGAATTTTCCACAGGTATAGTTAATCATGTAATTCATGACTTTAAATCTGCCAAGCAGAGTTTTTCACTAACGCCTCTTAATCACAGGTCACAGAATGAGATGCAGAATGAGGGGCAGACTCCTACCGAAGTTGGTACAGAGGTGAGCCATGAGGATGACGAGACTGATTTCAGTGTGAAATCTACTTTGTCTTGGAAGGACATGAACAATTCGGAAATTCTAAAGTCCCTTTCACAGTTCCTAGACTGTTCACCCAATCAAAAGAAAGACTTGAGTGTACTCATTAGCAAGTATGCATCAATTTGTTCAGATAGGCCTGGAAGTTGCACCAAAGTAAAGCATAATGTAGAGCTAGAACCTAATACAAACCCCATCATACAATCTTTTTACAGGGTATCACATCGCCATATACCTATCTTGAAACCGGAAGTGGAATACTTGCTGGAACATAACCTCGCCAAGCCCAGTACATCCCCATGGGCTTCTCCATGCATTCTGGTAAGAAAAGCCAACAATACCTACCGCATGTGTACTGATTATAGAAAACTTAATTTAAAGACTGTAAAAGAATCTTACCCGTTGCCCAGAATAACTGATATAATAGATTCTGTCAGTAATGCCAAATATTTAACTCAAATAGACCTGCTGAAAGGCTACTACCAGATTAAGCTAACCGAGAGGGCCAAAGAAGCTTCAGCATTGATCACCTCCTTTTGGTTTATTTGAATATAATGTATTGCCATTTGGCGTAACCAATGCCCCAGCTACATTTCAGAGGACTATGCAAGACATCATCAGGGGTCTCCCCCATGTATGTGTACCTGGATGACACTGTCGTAGCAACCACTACCTGGGAAGAACACCTTGACCATCAACCTTGCAAAGAGCTCCTTTGGTAAAGGTCAAGTAACTTATCTTGGTCACATCATAGGCAGTGGCACTATTGTTCCTAAGGATGTGACCATTGGTGCCATCCAGGAATATCCAGAAACAAGGAATAGGAAAGAGCTTAAACCATTTTTAGGCATGGTGTCCTACTATTCCGGATTTTGCCCAAACTTTTCAACAATCACTGCTTCACTTTTTGCTCTAACTTCAACCACGTAATCATAACAGGTCCTTTGATCAGTTAAAACTATTTATGATTTCCAAGCCACTTCTACAAGCTCCTGACTTCACCAAACCTTTTTTTCTTCAGGTAGATGCCAGCAACATCGGTTTGGTGGTGTTCTTCTACAGGAAATTATGAGTAATGGTGCTGCTTCCTCTCCTCTGTTGGAGAGACACTTGCCCATAGCCTATCATTCTGGATTCTTCAAAGGGTCACAACTCAGATGGGCTACAGTAGAAAAAGAATTATTCAGTATAATCAACACTGTGCTACATTTCCGTCCGTATCTGGAAGGCA
This sequence comes from Palaemon carinicauda, assembly GCF_036898095.1. Taxonomy (NCBI): domain Eukaryota; kingdom Metazoa; phylum Arthropoda; class Malacostraca; order Decapoda; family Palaemonidae; genus Palaemon; species Palaemon carinicauda. The sequence continues at coordinate 87,156,383 of NC_090736.1, forward strand.
TAGACAATGTTATTGTCTACTCTGACCACATGCCTCTGAGTTTCCTCCAACGTGCAAAGTTCACCAACCAGAAACTCCTCAGATGGTCCTACATCCTCTCCTCATTTAACATCGAAGTGAGGAAAATCTCGGGATCACGGAACACCATCGCCGATGCTCTATCACGTCAACCTCGGCTCCATAGGAGTTAAGAAACATTAAGCTTTAATTGTGTAAATCTCAATTTTTTTAGTTATATTAAAATAGTCTTGGATAGTAATTTTACTCTTAAAAGGGGAGGAATGTAATGTCATGACATATTTCTAATTATTACCTTTATTTTAAGCCTCCACAACAGCCATCTGTTGTTGGGTTATGTCTCCAAACTTATATTTTAGCCCTTGTTTTCATAGCACGCTAGTGAATTCTTGTAAAATTACTAGTTATTTTCATTGATGATCCTTGGGAAAAGTGACTTAACAGCTTTCCATGCTTCAGTAAGGGGAGAGCTCCATAACCTTAGGTGGTGAATACTTGTTTCTTAATATAAAGTGTTGTGATATTGTGCCACTCTTTATAGTGAGAAGGGAGTAATATACTTTTGATTGTACTTATGGTTGTATCTATCCTACGGTAACCATTGGAGGTATATAATAATTGTTGGATCACGAGTGACAGCTAAAAATAAAAAAAGGTTAATATCAAGGAAAAACGGAAATTCACTACAATATACTGTATATATATATATATATATATATATATACATATATATATATATACACATATATATATATACACATATATATATATACACATATATATATACACATATATACACAAACACACACACATATATATATATAATATATATATATATATATATATATATATGTATGTATATATATAAATCAAAGTATCTAATCAGATGGTCCTACTAGTATTAACTAAAGTACAAAAATTTGGAGCCTTATTAAAGTCTTATAGCATAAGCTAGTTACAAATTAAAGAGATATAGAAAGAATAATGATGAGAATAACACCAAGAGACAATAAATAGCAACATTGATACGAGAACTGAATCAAGTAGATAATATTACAACATATAAGATAAAGAAGTGGACATGGGCAGGACATATAATGAGAATAAAAGACAATAAATGGACAAGATGACTTGAAGAATAATATAATGGGTTCCTACAGATTGCAAAAGAAGCAGGAGAAGGAATAGGAGACGATAGATTAACAAACTGAGAAAATTTTCTGGTATGGATTGGCATAGAGAAACAATAAACAGACGCATGTGGAAGAATATGTCTGAGGTCTTTGTCACGCAGCGGACTAGCAACGGCTGATGAAATATGTATGCATGTATGTATGTATGTATATATATATATATATATACAGTGTAATATATATATATATATATATATACAGTAATATATATATATATATATATATATAAATATATATATATATATATATATATATTTATATATATATATATATGTATATATATATGTATATATATATATATATGTATATATATATGTATATATATATATATATATATATATGTATATATATATGTATATATATATATGTATTGTTATAACCCTTAGGGTTATTATAAGAGTTCTTATTATAATTGTTGTCAGTAATAAATGTAACTCAGTGCTAAAGGTCAGCGGAAACAAACACTCAAGAAAACTTAACAATATTTAATACTTAACAATAACAAAATTTAGGTCAACCTTGTTAAAACTACAAATAACATTATTTAATAACAAGGACAAATAACGGTCCTTTGAATCACACTGGATTCCCTAAAACTAAGAAGCTAAGTCCTAACAAAGACAAGAGAATTACCAATTATAAACTTGGATCCAACAATTTGGCTGGCCAGAACAAAAAATAACCCTAATACTAATTACAAGAAAGAAGGAAGACGGAGTAAATAAAACAAGAAAAACCATCATAAATCCTACCTATAAACACAAAACTAATGAATACAAAACCTTGTCTACAATAGACATACTGGAAGATATCATGTAGTCACGTCTTAAATATGACAATATATAAAAGATCAAATGATGCAAAGGATGTAAATAGTTCTCCTCACTTCAGTGGATGAATCAGAGGAGACACAACACTAGGGCCATCATTCACTGGTCATAACAGCTATCAGGGCAGGTCCTAAACGCCAGGGCATAACCATAAAGGGCAAGCAATCCCAAACGAAAATCAGACACTCTATGTCTTACCTGGCGTCAGCCTCCCTACTGGCCACCTCACGAGCTTGCAAGCTCCCAAAACCACAGCAGCTGATTGGAGACGTTAGTGCCCAATTCCCTGGGAAGTCCTCCTCGTCAGGGAAAGGCAGAACTGGCTCGAGTCGCAGGTGACAAGAGCACCTGCAGACAACAGATCAATGCAAGGATCAAAAGCGTAATCCAAAGAATCGTCCAAATAAGTTGCCAAACAATCGTTATCCAGAGTCCAAATCACTATGCTGCTCAAGGTATATTATCAGGGGAGTGCTCAAGCCCGAACTGAATTCTGTCCGAGCACCAACGTCCAGACATCAAGTCGCGTTCATAAACACTCGTATGTAAAAAAAAAACAATCGTTAAAACGATAGTTCGATAATATAAACAACCGGGGAGGAGGCGCCTAACCACACAGAATTGTTAAATTAAGCACTTTACACTTAAACACTTAAATTTCAAAGATAATATAAACAAATTCTCATACAAAACAAAGGCTATTCTGCCACAAAAGGATTCTTAAAAACTAGTAATTAAACCTAGAAAAACAAGGCTGATCTAGACTTTCTAATACCTTCCTCCCCAAAAACAAAAACAAAAAATTCCAATAATTTTTTTTTTTTTTTTATACAAAACATGAAACCTGTATAGAGAAAATGATTAACACATCACTCTCAAGACAAAGTAAAGTCTCAGGGTGAAACCTGAAATAAGAATTCTCATGAATAACACTACAACCAATGAATTTTAAAAACTGAATTGTCACAAAGAAAATGTACCAGCCTAAAAAATAGAGAAAACATAAATGAAAAATAAACCATAAGGTCAACTTAGCACCAAATATTAACCACCAGACACTGACTGTCTCAAATTCAGCCAATAACATTGAGTTTACACATAACAGACACTACCACAGTATGACCGCCCACACTTTGGTCACTACAGGCTTTACTTTGATTCAAAAGAAAACAGACAAATTATAAAATACCTCACTAAGAAAACCTAATGACTAACAAACCAAACTCCCAGCGAAAAACACACTCATACTCATCCTTACATCTCTAAGAATAACGCAAACCAATTGAAGAGACGAGAAGGGCGAGGGGAGGGGGGCCAAGTCGTGATCAAACCTATATCCTTGAAAGGGCATCGGGAATTCGATTCTCCGATCCCTTAACGTGTTTAATCATAAGCGAGAACTCTTGTAATTGCAGAGCCCAACGTAAAATTCTCTGGTTGGCGCCTTTCATGCACTCGATGAAAACCAGTGGGTTGTGATCTGTCCATACTTCTATGGGATAAGAAAAATTTGTCACATAAGGCTTAAAATGCACAAGAGTACGCACCAAGGCGAGGGCCTCCTTTTCAATGGTGGAATATTTTCTTTCGGCGGCTAGTAGCTTTCGGCTGTAATATGATACAGGATGAACCTCTCCTATATCATTCCTTTGAAAAAGGACACCCCCAATACCTATGTCACTGGCATCCACTGCAATAATAAAAGGTCTCTGGAAATTAGGAGAAGTCAATATTGGATTAGATACTAATACCATCTTAAGTTTAATAAATGCTTCCTCACACTGAGGAGACCACATAAACTTCTGCCCTTTCTCCAACAACTTGGTAAGTGGCTGAGCGATGTCCGAGAAATTTCGCACGAATCTGCAATAATAACCAGTCATGCCCAGCACTCGCCGAACCTCTCTAACATTGCAGGGTCTCTTTAAATGCACAATAGCCTCAAGGTTGGCTTGTTTAGGTGCCACCTGACCCAAACCAACCTCGTGACCCAAATAACACACTTTTGCCTTACCAAATTCACATTTTGCTAAATTAATAACCAAACCTGCAAGTTTAAGGGCCTCAAATACCTTACGCAATCTCGCCATGTGCGTACTCCAATCATCACTATATACAACCAAGTCATCGATATAAATTTCAGTTCCCTTTAAACCACAAATGACCCTATTCATAAGCCTCTGGAAAGTACACGCGGCATTTTTCATCCCAAAGGGCATTACTTTACACTCGTAAAGCCCAAAGGGAGTTACAAATGCAGAGATCTCTCTTGCTCGATCAGACAGGGGAACCTGCCAATACCCTTTCAATAAATCCAATTTCGTAATGAACTTAGCAGCCCCTATGTGATCGAGACAGTCATCTATCCGAGGCAAAGGAAAAGAGTCATTCTTTGTGTGTGTGTTAACCTTACGGTAGTCCACACACATACGGAACTTTCCGTCGGACTTCTTAACCAGGACTATCGGGGAGCTCCAGGGACTAACGGAAGGTTGGATGAGATCGTGTTCCAGCATATATTTAATCTCCTTATCAACTATATCCCTCTTAATGGGATTCAGCCGATAAGGACTCTGTTTTACAGGAGAAGCATTACCCACGTCTACATCATGCTCAAGAAAATTAGTTCGACCTGGAGAATTTCGAAATAAATCTGGAAAAGAAGAAATTAAATTAATTAAATCCCTCCTTTGAGCAATCTCCAGATGCCCCAGCCCTTCCTTCAAAACTTCTAAATTTTGAATATTATCAAAAAGAGCATCAGAAGACACCTGACAAATCAAATCCTCCAAATCCTCTGAAGGTAAATCCATGCTTTCAACCACAGGCTCATAAACAATAGCGAGAGGATCATGTCTATTAGAAGTATAGAGTTTTAACCTATTTATATGGAATATTCTGCACTTCCGTTTGGTCCCAGGAGCCTCTATTTCATAATTCACCTCCGACAACTTCCTCAACACCTTCCAGGGTCCCTTATATCTTGGTTCAAGGAAATTGTCAGAGTCAGTACTTAAAACTAAAACTAATTCTCCGGGCTCAAACGACCGTGCTTTAGATTTCCTATCAAAATTTAATTTCATAGCAGCCTGAGAACTAGCCAAATTTTCTCTGGCAAATTTCCAGGCTCTAGATAATTTTTTCCTCAAGTCCTCCACAAAGTCTCCTACGTTTGCATTCCCACCTCGATCAGTCTCAAGCATCTCATGAAAAATCTCCAAAGGCCCACGTACTTTGTGTCCAAATACCAGTTCGAAAGGAGCTACCCCAGTTGAAGAATTTGGGTGATTTCGTAGAGCAAAGAGAGCAAAGGGAAGACCTTTATCCCATTCCTCCCCTTGTTCATAACAATATTTTTTCAAAATAGATTTAAGGGTCTGATGGAACCTTTCCACCAGGCCCTGACTCTCTGGATGATATGGTACACTGGTCTTGTGCCGAATGGCCAGTTCTGCACATTTACCTTTAAATACCTTGCTAGTAAAATTTGTACCGCAGTCAGTTTGAATAGTACGAGGGAGACCATACCTGGAAAAGAATTCAATTAGTTTGTCAAATACAACCTTAGAGGTTATCCTTCTCATTGGGAAGGCCTCAGGGAATCGAGATGCTCTATCCATAATTGTCAAGAGATGGGTAAACCCAGACTTAGTTTTAGGCAAAGGCCCAACCACATCGATAACTAATTCCACAAAAGGCTCACCTATCGCAGGAATTGGATTTAAGGGAGCTTTAGGAATAATTTGGTTGGGTTTCCCCATCACTTGACAAACCTCACATTCATTAATAAATTGTTTCACAGATGATTTTAATCCTGGCCACCAAAAACATTCTGCCAACTTTCGAAAAGTTTTACATACACCGAAGTGGCCAGAAAAAGAATCATCATGTGCAAGACTCAAGACAGACCTACGGAATTGAGATGGGACAACAATTTGTTCAATACGAGACGTCTTGCTCAGATTATCAGTTAAAGGACGACTAATCCGGTATAGTAAACCATTGATCACACAAAACCTGGGTTTAGTCAAATCTGCAGTGTCACCCAAATCAAAATTAAATTCCTTTTTCTGAGCTTCAATAAATGAAGACCTGTCCCAATCAGGTCTCAAAACATTGCTAACCACACTATTACCACTACTATCTACAGACCCGGGCCTCTCTATGTCTACTTCTAAACTACTTAAGATTAAATCTTCGTCATTATCAATTAAATTTGCAGCCTTTACTGCTGCCCGGGTTGTTACTGCAACAGGACAGGCATGCACAGACAATATGGGGAACAACTCTTGTCCTTTTGTATTTAACATATCGTTACCCAAAATGCCGTCAATTCCAGGAATAGGGAGACACTCAACAACTGCTAATTCTGTCACTTTATCATAACCAGGGAAAGACAATCTGACCTCCACTAACGGAGCCGAAACAACGGTGTTCGGGAACCCTCCCAGAACAACAAAATTTCCTGTATACTCAGCTAAATTTTTCAAAGAGTCTTTCAAAACCAGAGACCGAGCTGAACCTGTGTCCCTCAAAAATTTCACACCAACAGTTTTAGAAGTAGATATTAATTTACCAGGCCAAATATATTTATCATAAAGTAGTCATGCCTCCTTTCTGCTAGAAGACTGACTACTGCTACTAACATCATTACTAGTGTTAGCTACTGGACGGTTTTCAACTACGGGATCGCTGATAACAGGTTTACCAGTAGATATTAGTGACACAGGACTATTATTATTCCTTTGGAGGTACCTTCTTCTGGCATAACACTGTGCCTGATAATGTCCCTGCTTATTACACCAAAAACAAGTCCCCCTACCTCTATTATTCATATTACCTGGGCCAGAACCAAACCTATTATCTTCAGAAAAGACACGAGTGTCCTGTCCACTCAAGTCTTTTCCCTGGTTACTATCAGGCTTATGATTTTTATCTGGTGGGTTACCCTGCCCACGAGTATTCACAAAAGAGCCCAACCTCTGAAAATTAACTGGCCTAGCAGATTGAAAAGTCACATCTTTATTTCCAAAACTACCAGACCCAGTTCGATGGGTCAATACAAACTCGTCAGCAATTTGGGCGTCATTACTTAAATTAAAAGCTTTTACCTCTTCTAGATAAATTTTCAATTCCTTACTACATGACCTTTTGAATTCTTCTAGAAGCATCAGTTCTCTCAAAGCGGAGAAAGAGACCACCTGGCGGCTTTTTAACCAATGATCAAATTGTTCCTCCTTAAGCCTAGCAAATTCCACATAAGTAAGGGAGGCCTGCTTCGTAAAATGTCTGAACTTAAGGCGGTAGGCCTCAGGAACCAAATCATATGCCTTGAGGACTAGAGCCTTAACCTTATGGTAATCACGGGCAATACCTTCTTCCAAGGCATTATACACTCTAATTGCCTTGCCCACCAACCTACATTGAATTAGTACAGTCCACATTTCTGGGGGCCAAGACAACCGAGTGGCAACACGTTCAAAAGCCTTGAAAAATTCTGGAACATTCAACTCTTCAAATACTGGCACCAATTTCAAGGCCGCACCTACATTAAACTTATCCTGTGAGTTGCCCCGAGGTGTACTAAAATGATTAGAGGTGCCCTGCAGCCTAGCAATTTCTAAATTGATATTGGCCATCTCCAATTCATGCCGCCTCGCCCTCTCATTCTCTTCAAATTCCAGTTTCATCGGTTCTATCCGTTTACATATTAAATTAAATTCACCGTCCTCCTTGGACTCCACCAAAGGACAAACAGGAACCTGAGGATCTTTTGGCGCAGGGTTTACTACAGAATTGAATGGATTAGTGGAAACATTTAGTTTCAGAGGCAAGTTAGCCTGACCTTCATAAATAGTTCCTGTCCGGGGAGGATCCTCAAACAGAGTTAGACCTCCATTAACACTTATTCTGTCATCATCATTAATCATACTACCCTCACGCTCAGAGTCACTACTACCTGAAACTTCATACTCCCTAACCAAATGTTCAGCCTCAGCCAGACCTTGAGCAACTTTACTTTTAACAGCTACCAACAATTGATTTTTCGTATCCGCTGCCCTCAACGGAATACCCAACCACCGGGCACAACTTACTAAACAAGTCCTATTTAGTACTGGCAGATGCTTTATACAATCACCTGACACTAAAAACTCTGCGGGGTCAAACACAAAACCCTCCATTGCACCAAAATTAGCAGGGGAGAAAGGTAATACTTTACAACTAAAGAAAATATTGTCAAATTAACAAAGTGCTGTTCCACAGACCAAAACACTGAGTACACCTGAGAACAATCCTGTCACGGTCGCCAAATTGTTATAACCCTTAGGGTTATTATAAGAGTTCTTATTATAATTGTTGTCAGTAATAAATGTAACTCAGTGCTAAAGGTCAGCGGAAACAAACACTCAAGAAAACTTAACAATATTTAATACTTAACAATAACAAAATTTAGATCAACCTTGTTAAAACTACAAATAACATTATTTAATAACAAGGACAAATAACGGTCCTTTGAATCACACTGGATTCCCTAAAACTAAGAAGCTAAGTCCTAACAAAGACAAGAGAATTACCAATTATAAACTTGGATCCAACAATTTAGCTGGCCAGAACAAAAAATAACCCTAATACTAATTACAAGAAAGAAGGAAGACGGAGTAAATAAAACAAGAAAAACCATCATAAATCCTACCTATAAACACAAAACTAATGAATACAAAACCTTGTCTACAATAGACATACTGGAAGATATCATGTAGTCACGTCCTTAAATATGACAATATATAAAAGATCAAAGGATGTAAATAGTTCTCCTCACTTCAGTGGATGAATCAGAGGAGACACAACACTAGGGCCATCATTCACTGGTCATAACAGCTATCAGGGCAGGTCCTAAACGCCAGGGCATAACCATAAAGGGCAAGCAATCCCAAACGAAAATCAGACACTCTATGTCTTACCTGGCGTCAGCCTCCCTACTGGCCACCTCACGAGCTTGCAAGCTCCCAAAACCACAGCAGCTGATTGGAGACGTTAGTGCACCAATTCCCTGGGAAGTCCTCCTCGTCAGGGAAAGGCAGAACTGGCTCGAGTCGCAGGTGACAAGAGCACCTGCAGACAACAGATCAATGCAAGGATCAAAAGCGTAATCCAAAGAATCGTCCAAATAAGTTGCCAAACAATCGTCATCCAGAGTCCAAATCACTATGCTGCTCAAGGTATATTATCAGGGGAGTGCTCAAGCCCGAACTGAATTCTGTCCGAGCACCAACGTCCAGACATCAAGTCGCGTTCATAAACACTCGTATGTAAAAAAAAACAATCGTTAAAACGATAGTTCGATAATATAAACAACCGGGGAGGAGGCGCCTAACCACACAGAATTGTTAAATTAAGCACTTTACACTTAAACACTTAAATTTCAAAGATAATATAAACAAATTCTCATACAAAACAAAGGCTATTCTGCCACAAAAGGATTCTTAAAAACTAGTAATTAAACCTAGAAAAACAAGGCTGATCTAGACTTTCTAATACCTTCCTCCCCAAAAACAAAAACAAAAAATTCCAATAATTTTTTTTTTTTATACAAAACATGAAACCTGTAAAGAGAAAATGATTAACACATCACTCTCAAGACAAAGTAAAGTCTCAGGGTGAAACCTGAAATAAGAATTCTCATGAATAACACTACAATCAATGAATTTTAAAAACTGAATTGTCACAAAGAAAATGTACCAGCCTAAAAAATAGAGAAAACATAAATGAAAAATAAACCATAAGGTCAACTTAGCACCAAATATTAACCACCAGACACTGACTGTCTCAAATTCAGCCAATAACATTGAGTTTACACATAACAGACACTACCACAGTATGACCGCCCACACTTTGGTCACTACAGGCTTTACTTTGATTCAAAAGAAAACAGACAAATTATAAAATACCTCACTAAGAAAACCTAATGACTAACAAACCAAACTCCCAGCGAAAAACACACTCATACTCATCCTTACATCTCTAAGAATAACGCAAACCAATTGAAGAGACGAGAAGGGCGAGGGGAGGGGGGCCAAGTCGTGATCAAACCTATATCCTTGAAAGGGCATCGGGAATTCGATTCTCCGATCCCTTAACGTGTTTAATCATAAGCGAGAACTCTTGTAATTGCAGAGCCCAACGTAAAATTCTCTGGTTGGCGCCTTTCATGCGCTCGATGAAAACCAGTGGGTTGTGATCTGTCCATACTTCTATGGGATAAGAAAAATTTGTCACATAAGGCTTAAAATGCACAAGAGTACGCACCAAGGCGAGGGCCTCCTTTTCAATGGTGGAATATTTTCTTTCGGCGGCTAGTAGCTTTCGGCTGTAATATGATACAGGATGAACCTCTCCTATATCATTCCTTTGAAAAAGGACACCCCCAATACCTATGTCACTGGCATCCACTGCAATAATAAAAGGTCTCTGGAAATTAGGAGAAGTCAATATTGGATTAGATACTAATACCATCTTAAGTTTAATAAATGCTTCCTCACACTGAGGAGACCACATAAACTTCTGCCCTTTCTCCAACAACTTGGTAAGTGGCTGAGCGATGTCCGAGAAATTTCGCACGAATCTGCAATAATAACCAGTCATGCCCAGCACTCGCCGAACCTCTCTAACATTGCACGGTCTCTTTAAATGCACAATAGCCTCAAGGTTGGCTTGTTTAGGTGCCACCTGACCCAAACTAACCTCGTGACCCAAATAACACACTTTTGCCTTACCAAATTCACATTTTGCTAAATTAATAACCAAACCTGCAAGTTTAAGGGCCTCAAATACCTTACGCAATCTCGCCATGTGCGTACTCCAATCATCACTATATACAACCAAGTCATCGATATAAATTTCAGTTCCCTTTAAACCACAAATGACCCTATTCATAAGCCTCTGGAAAGTACACGCGGCATTTTTCATCCCAAAGGGCATTACTTTACACTCGTAAAGCCCAAAGGGAGTTACAAATGCAGAGATCTCTCTTGCTCGATCAGACAGGGGAACCTGCCAATACCCTTTCAATAAATCCAATTTCGTAATGAACTTAGCAGCCCCTATGTGATCGAGACAGTCATCTATCCGAGGCAAAGGAAAAGAGTCATTCTTTGTGTGTGTGTTAACCTTACGGTAGTCCACACACATACGGAACTTTCCGTCGGACTTCTTAACCAGGACTATCGGGGAGCTCCAGGGACTAACGGAAGGTTGGATGAGATCGTGTTCCAGCATATATTTAATCTCCTTATCAACTATATCCCTCTTAATGGGATTCAGGCGATAAGGACTCTGTTTTACAGGAGAAGCATTACCCACGTCTACATCATGCTCAAGAAAATTAGTTCGACCTGGAGAATTTCGAAATAAATCTGGAAAAGAAGAAATTAAATTAATTAAATCCCTCCTTTGAGCAATCTCCAGATGCCCCAGCCCTTCCTTCAAAACTTCTAAATTTTGAATATTATCAAAAAGAGCATCAGAAGACACCTGACAAATCAAATCCTCCAAATCCTCTGAAGGTAAATCCATGCTTTCAACCACAGGCTCATAAACAATAGCGAGAGGATCATGTCTATTAGAAGTATAGAGTTTTAACCTATTTATATGGAATATTCTGCACTTCCGTTTGGTCCCAGGAGCCTCTATTTCATAATTCACCTCCGACAACTTCCTCAACACCTTCCAGGGTCCCTTATATCTTGGTTCAAGGAAATTGTCAGAGTCAGTACTTAAAACTAAAACTAATTCTCCGGGCTCAAACGACCGTGCTTTAGATTTCCTATCAAAATTTAATTTCATAGCAGCCTGAGAACTAGCCAAATTTTCTCTGGCAAATTTCCAGGCTCTAGATAATTTTTTCCTCAAGTCCTCCACAAAGTCTCCTACGTTTGCATTCCCACCTCGATCAGTCTCAAGCATCTCATGAAAAATCTCCAAAGGCCCACGTACTTTGTGTCCAAATACCAGTTCGAAAGGAGCTACCCCAGTTGAAGAATTTGGGTGATTTCGTAGAGCAAAGAGAGCAAAGGGAAGACCTTTATCCCATTCCTCCCCTTGTTCATAACAATATTTTTTCAAAATAGATTTAAGGGTCTGATGGAACCTTTCCACCAGGCCCTGACTCTCTGGATGATATGGTACACTGGTCTTGTGCCGAATGGCCAGTTCTGCACATTTACCTTTAAATACCTTGCTAGTAAAATTTGTACCGCAGTCAGTTTGAATAGTACGAGGGAGACCATACCTGGAAAAGAATTCAATTAGTTTGTCAAATACAACCTTAGAGGTTATCCTTCTCATTGGGAAGGCCTCAGGGAATCGAGATGCTCTATCCATAATTGTCAAGAGATGGGTAAACCCAGACTTAGTTTTAGGCAAAGGCCCAACCACATCGATAACTAATTCCACAAAAGGCTCACCTATCGCAGGAATTGGATTTAAGGGAGCTTTAGGAATAATTTGGTTGGGTTTCCCCATCACTTGACAAACCTCACATTCATTAATAAATTGTTTCACAGATGATTTTAATCCTGGCCACCAAAAACATTCTGCCAACTTTCGAAAAGTTTTACATACACCGAAGTGGCCAGAAAAAGAATCATCATGTGCAAGACTCAAGACAGACCTACGGAATTGAGATGGGACAACAATTTGTTCAATACGAGACGTCTTGCTCAGATTATCAGTTAAAGGACGACTAATCCGGTATAGTAAATCATTGATCACACAAAACCTGGGTTTAGTCAAATCTGCAGTGTCACCCAAATCAAAATTAAATTCCTTTTTCTGAGCTTCAATAAATGAAGACCTGTCCCAATCAGGTCTCAAAACATTGCTAACCACACTATTACCACTACTATCTACAGACCCGGGCCTCTCTATGTCTAATTCTAAACTACTTAAGATTAAATCTTCGTCATTATCAATTAAATTTGCAGCCTTTACTGCTGCCCGGGTTGTTACTGCAACAGGACAGGCATGCACAGACAATATGGGGAACAACTCTTGTCCTTTTGTATTTAACATATCGTTACCCAAAATGCCGTCAATTCCAGGAATAGGGAGACACTCAACAACTGCTAATTCTGTCACTTTATCATAACCAGGGAAAGACAATCTGACCTCCACTAACGGAGCCGAAACAACGGTGTTCGGGAACCCTCCCAGAACAACAAAATTTCCTGTATACTCAGCTAAATTTTTCAAAGAGTCTTTCAAAACCAGAGACCGAGCTGAACCTGTGTCCCTCAAAAATTTCACACCAACAGTTTTAGAAGTAGATATTAATTTACCAGGCCAAATATATTTATCATAAAGTAGTCATGCCTCCTTTCTGCTAGAAGACTGACTACTGCTACTAACATCATTACTAGTGTTAGCTACTGGACGGTTTTCAACTACGGGATCGCTGATAACAGGTTTACCAGTAGATATTAGTGACACAGGATTATTATTATTCCTTTGGAGGTACCTTCTTCTGGCATAACACTGTGCCTGATAATGTCCCTGCTTATTACACCAAAAACAAGTCCCCCTACCTCTATTATTCATATTACCTGGGCCAGAACCAAACCTATTATCTTCAGAAAAGACACGAGTGTCCTGTCCACTCAAGTCTTTTCCCTGGTTACTATCAGGCTTATGATTTTTATCTGGTGGGTTACCCTGCCCACGAGTATTCACAAAAGAGCCCAACCTCTGAAAATTAACTGGCCTAGCAGATTGAAAAGTCACATCTTTATTTCCAAAACTACCAGACCCAGTTCGATGGGTCAATACAAACTCGTCAGCAATTTGGGCGTCATTACTTAAATTAAAAGCTTTTACCTCTTCTAGATAAATTTTCAATTCCTTACTACATGACCTTTTGAATTCTTCTAGAAGCATCAGTTCTCTCAAAGCGGAGAAAGAGACCACCTGGCGGCTTTTTAACCAATGATCAAATTGTTCCTCCTTAAGCCTAGCAAATTCCACATAAGTAAGGGAGGCCTGCTTCGTAAAATTTCTGAACTTAAGGCGGTAGGCCTCAGGAACCAAATCATATGCCTTGAGGACTAGAGCCTTAACCTTATGGTAATCACGGGCAATACCTTCTTCCAAGGCATTATACACTCTAATTGCCTTGCCCACCAACCTACATTGAATTAGTACAGTCCACATTTCTGGGGGCCAAGACAACCGAGTGGCAACACGTTCAAAAGCCTTGAAAAATTCTGGAACATTCAACTCTTCAAATACTGGCACCAATTTCAAGGCCGCACCTACATTAAACTTATCCTGTGAGTTGCCCCGAGGTGTACTAAAATGATTAGAGGTGCCCTGCAGCCTAGCAATTTCTAAATTGATATTGGCCATCTCCAATTCATGCCGCCTCGCCCTCTCATTCTCTTCAAATTCCAGTTTCATCGGTTCTATCCGTTTACATATTAAATTAAATTCACCGTCCTCCTTGGACTCCACCAAAGGACAAACAGGAACCTGAGGATCTTTTGGCGCAGGGTTTACTACAGAATTGAATGGATTAGTGGAAACATTTAGTTTCAGAGGCAAGTTAGCCTGACCTTCATAAATAGTTCCTGTCCGGGGAGGATCCTCAAACAGAGTTAGACCTCCATTAACACTTATTCTGTCATCATCATTAATCATACTACCCTCACGCTCAGAGTCACTACTACCTGAAACTTCATACTCCCTAACCAAATGTTCAGCCTCAGCCAGACCTTGAGCAACTTTACTTTTAACAGCTACCAACAATTGATTTTTCGTATCCGCTGCCCTCAACGGAATACCCAACCACCGGGCACAACTTACTAAACAAGTCCTATTTAGTACTGGCAGATGCTTTATACAATCACCTGACACTAAAAACTCTGCGGGGTCAAACACAAAACCCTCCATTGCACCAAAATTAGCAGGGGAGAAAGGTAATACTTTACAACTAAAGAAAATATTGTCAAATTAACAAAGTGCTGTTCCACAGACCAAAACACTGAGTACACCTGAGAACAATCCTGTCACGGTCGCCAAATTGTTATAACCCTTAGGGTTATTATAAGAGTTCTTATTATAATTGTTGTCAGTAATAAATGTAACTCAGTGCTAAAGGTCAGCGGAAACAAACACTCAAGAAAACTTAACAATATTTAATACTTAACAATAACAAAATTTAGATCAACCTTGTTAAAACTACAAATAACATTATTTAATAACAAGGACAAATAACGGTCCTTTGAATCACACTGGATTCCCTAAAACTAAGAAGCTAAGTCCTAACAAAGACAAGAGAATTACCAATTATAAACTTGGATCCAACAATTTAGCTGGCCAGAACAAAAAATAACCCTAATACTAATTACAAGAAAGAAGGAAGACGGAGTAAATAAAACAAGAAAAACCATCA
>NC_090736.1:87176867-87191867 GCF_036898095.1 Palaemon carinicauda
ATCAAAAGGGTAATATAAAGGTAAATCAAGATTAAACCATCAGACATATTACACTGATAACTTTAATTGGATGGACCTTCTAATTAATTAATCAGGGTATTAAATCCTAGCTTATAAACGGAGGAAAAAATCCTGATTAATATTTCTCATATGAATAGAGTCAAGTTATCATACGGGTTAATACTCTAATTCTAAAAGCTCTCTGACTTATCCGACAAGCGAATCAGGAATATATTTCGATAAAAATGCAAAAAGATAACAAATACTACACCTTAGACTGTGAATTATGATAATGATATTGACACTTTGTAAAACAACAGATATTTGATTTTTATGGAGGTTTCTGCACTCACACAAGAACATACATACACACACACACGTAAACAAAAGACCACATATAACTGTTTTTTTTTTTTTTTTCAAAGACTATGATTAAGTGAATTACCAAATGGATATATATGATTGTTATAACTAAAACACGTCTTCATTGAATAAAAACCAACCCATAACAATGTCTGCCTCCTCATGTTGAATTTCATAGGCTAATAGTTGGGGTACTTTTATCACAAGTAACTATTGGACATTTGTTGACAAAACGCCGGGAAATATTATTGAGTTTGAGGAATGTTCTTATATCTTTTTTTTTTTCTTATACCAAGATGAAAATTTTAATATCTTTGTCTTCAAATTACAGATAACTCACGGAAAAAAAATTGTTTAGTTCAAATTGAAATTAGAGACGGTTTTATTGTGCTGCTTATGTATGATAAGTCTAAGAAATTTTTTAATCTTAAAGCCTATATTATATAAAAAAAAAAAGATTATGTTTTCACTTATACATCATCAGAGAGCCGGTAAACTTTTAAATTTTGTTAGTATGAAATATCTCAAATTTATCGAATTAATGATTTAAGAAAAAATATTTTGCCACGAATTATTTGTTGTTTCAAATTATTCAATAACACATTACAGCGGATGAAAAAATTTATAAGCAGGTATATTAGCAGAATAATTTATAGGCATGTATAAAAGTAGAATATTTTAAAAGCAAGTATGTAAAAAGCATAATTTAAAGTGCGTATACAAGCAGCATAATTTATAAACATGTATAAAAGCGGAACAATTTATAAGCACGTATACAAGCAGCATAATTTATAAGCACGTATACAAGCAGCATAATATATAAGCACGTATACAAGCAGCATAATTTATAAGCACGTATAATAAAGCATATTTTATAAGCACGTATGCAAAAAGCATAATTTATAAGCACGTACATAAGCAGAGTAATTTATATGCAAGTATGCAAGCAACATAGTTCATAATTACGCATGCAAGTAGCATTACTCATAAGCACGTATGTGAGCAGCGTAATTTATAAGCATTTATACAAGCAGCATAATTTATAAGCACGGTTACAAGCAGCATAATTTAAAAAAAAGAATGCAGGTTAGTATGTAAACAGCATGATTCATATGCAGGAATACAAGTAGCATAATTTATAAACACATATGCGAGCAGCATAATTTATAAGCACAGAGATGTAGCATTATTTATAAGTACGTACAAAAGCAGCATATTTCATGAGCAAGAATGCAAGCGCCATATTTCATAATCACGTATATAAGCAGCATATTTAATAAGCATGCATTCAAGCAGCGTATTTTAAATGCATGTATGCAAGCAGCATTATCTATAAGCGCGTATGCATGCAGCATATTTTATAAGCATGTATGCAAGCAGTAAATTTTTTAAGCACGTATATGAGCAGCATATCTAATAAGCATGTATAGAAGCAGCTTAAATTATAAGCAAGTGTGTGAGCAGCATAATGCATAAGCACATATGCAAGCAGCATAATCTAAAGCACGTATGCAAGGAGCATTATTTGCATGCATGTGTGCCAGCAGCATAATCTATAAGAACGTATGCAAGCAGCATAATGTATTAGAACGTATACAAGCAACATATTTTATAAGCATGAATGCAAATAGCATAATTCATAAGCACGTATACAAGCAGCATATTTTTTAAGTACGTATGTAAGCAACATAATTTGTAAGCACGTTTGCAAGCAGCATAATTTACAAGTAAGTATGCAAGCATTATAATTAATAAGCCCCTATGTAAGCAGCATACTTCATAAGCACGTATGCAAGCAACTCTATCCTAGGCACCTAAGCAAATGACACAATTTATAAGCATACATGCAAGCAGCATAATTTAAGAGCTTAAATGCAAGAGACATAAGTGGCATAATTCATGAGCACAAATGCAGGCACAATTCATGAACAATTATGTAAGTGGCTCAATTCATGAGCATCATTGCAAGTGCTATTATTCTATTATTCATGAGTACTTGTGCAAGTGGCATAATCCATGAACATGTATGCAAGTGACAAATTCATTAGCATGTATGCAAGGCAACATAATTCATTAGTACATATACAAATAACATTATTCATGAGAACATATGCAAGAAATCTGGTTTATGAGCAAGTATGCAAGCAGTATGATTCATGAGCAAGTATGAAAGAAGCATAATTTACAAACAAGTATGCAACCAGCATCAGTTATAAGCCTGTTTGGAAAAAAAACAAAAAACATAATACTTGAAAAAGTATACAACAAGCCTCGTTTATAAACCCATATATAACAAGCATAATTTACGACCACTTATGTAATCAGCATATTAAGAGCACACACACAATAGTCACGATATTTCATCTCGCATTGCAAGCAGGATAATCTACTAATGAGAGAGTAGTCAGCCAACATAATACAAGAACCAAAGTAATCAACATACTGTAAGGTAAAACCAATAGGTTAAAACACACTTCTCCAATGGTACGCATAGCCAACCCACAACATTAAAGAGCACATAGCCAAATATGCACAAAATAGGATCAAACTTAATCCCCTTAGAACCAGATATAATCTTTAACAAATATTTATACTATTGTATGTCTGAACAGAACGCTGCAGTTCGTAGTTGTCTCTTTTGTTAAAAGTGTCTGACCATCGAATTGATAGAAATCTAATTCACTGCAAATGCCGTTCAATTTTATCAAACTGTTTCCTCTTTTTAGTTTTTATCATTGGGGAGTCTTCATTGACATTTACCTAAAAATATAGTGAACTACGCGTTCTATAACATAATAGTAATAATAATAATAATAATAATAATAATAATAATAATAATAATAATAATAATAATAATAATAATAATAATAATAATAATTTTACCATCATTGCAATATTTTCAGCAACTCTTGTCTCATTTATGATTTTCGTAAAGTTAAAATATCTTTAAAAACAAAATAAAGGAATTATTACAATCTAAACTTTACAGATTCAAATATATCAGCTGGGAAAGACAGCGTTCATTTGAATACAAAAATACATAAAACCAACTCTCATACATAATTGCAACATAGTTCCACTGGGGGAAAAAAAATAAAACATAGTCATCACTTAGAGGCCTGTTTTACTTGATAATTGTTTAAATTTCATTTTAATATATGGATGGTCATCACTATTAGAAATAATATCTAGGAGAGGATTATCAAGTATGTTTAAGCGCTTAAAATAATTACGGTAACCAGCGTAGTAATAGCAGTATTTATATTTGTTATGTTCATTGAGTTATTAAGTAATTCCTCAATCTTTTATATATCAATTACGTAAATGAATTGTGATTTTAATGAATATATTACGGCGCATAAAAATCTCATGTGTATTTTATAGAGTGGGAGCTAGGAGGGGTGAGCCTAGCTGAAACCCGAACCAATTTTGCTTCCTACAACCAGTCAAATCACCTGTCAGAAAGTTTGAAATTGAAAGTCTGCCGGAGTTTGGGTGGTGGGTGTGGTCATGAGGCCTATTAATACACAGTTCTATAATTAGCCTAGAATAGCTGAAATGTGTACCATTCAATCACAGTCTAGAATTGTAGCATTTAACTTAACAAATGAAGAATGGATAGTGCCAGACATTTTATGCGGGGGAATGACCTTGCCAGACTTACGTAACTGACCCTTCCCAACTAGGCTAGATTAGCTGAAAAGCGAACCAGATAAAAACTATTGGAAATTGATCAGTAGATTCCCTTCTACAAGAAATGCATACTGCCAGACTGTTTCAATGGTGGGGTACCCCTGCCAGACACACCCAAAGTGCCACACCCAATAATTAGGCTAAATCAGCTGAAAAGCGAACCAGATAAAAACTATTGGAAAATGATCAGCCGGTTCCCTTGTATAAGAAATGCATAGTGCCAGACTGTTTCAATGGCGGTGTACCCCTGCCAGACACAGCAAATGTTTCACATCCACAGTACAATAAAAACAGGGTCTTAGGAAATCTGCAACTTAAAAGAGTAAATTAACTAAATGTTTTCTGGTGACCTAGCCAGAGGTTGAATTTGTTTACTTAGCAATATTATGTTTCACGGTTTAAGGATTAGAATACAATAAGTTGGACAAGGTAAGGTGATTATTTTTGATAACCTTTGAATTAAAAAAATGTCTTTTTATATTTTATATTCTAGTTGGATGAGACCAAACTGACTGAATGAGTTAATTTAAATCCTGTGTATGAGCGTTATGTACATGTACATCACCAGACACAATGTGAAGCATGATCAAAGGACTATAAAACAATATAAAGTAAGCAGTCACTTCCGTCAATGCATGCAATGTCCATCGGTTCCATCTCCCATAGTTGACAATTTTTCAGATACCAGGAATGGACCAGGCAAGCCCTTCAAATCAATCCGAAGATCATGCCAACCCTCCAGGATGTTTAATGAATGATGAGGAAACCGCCCAGAATGAAGTTATGGACACTACACCTTCCACACTCCCCAATGAGGTACATCAGACCATTGATCCGCTACTCTGAATCTTTTACCATAGATGGCTGATTTGGCTCTCATTTTGTTCAAACAGCCCATGGCCAGGTTGCACGATCCTTTTTTTCATTAATATTGGCATTAGTGCTAACACCATGATTTCAAAGTACTAAAAAGTCAACTAAATGTTATAAAATATCAAAAGTTGTAGTACAGAATAAAAGATGGTAAATTCAGTGTGATGAAACATGAAAAAATTCATTGTTTGGTGCATTGTAATTTACTTTTTAGCACTTTGAAATGCTGGCGTTAGCGCTAACGCCATATTGAAAAATCTGATTGTGCAACCGGGCCCATATCTATAATGCTTATATAATTCATTTCAAATAATGATTACATGTACGGGCATTCATTCAGCAATTATCCGAAAACCCTCTTCAGCAGAGGAGGATTAACTCATTTTAAAAGACCAATAATAACCTTGCAATTGTAACAGAATATGATAGGATTTTATTTTTAAGCTCTAAGAAAAGTTTTCTTTCTGAAACCCATAGCTTACCTTACCTGAAACGGCTTATCAATCATTAATCTTGTCAGTCATACTAGTAAAGTTTGATGGACCTCATCCTGAATACTAAGATTAAGTCGAAAGTTTTTAAAGCATGTCATGTCATATCACATTTCAGGAAGACACAAAATGCTTCATCTGTGGGCTTCATACAGATGATGACAGAAAGCTAAGGCCAGTTGAGACAACAGGACCGTCACTGAAGAATGCAGCAGCCAATCGATCTAAACTGAAGAGTGATAAATTTGAAAATGCAACAAAACTGATTGAGGATGATGGAGTTGAGGGCAGAGTTTACCATCTTACTTGCTATCGACAGTATGTTGCTGTAAAGAAGAGGCCTAGAAGTGAACAGGAGGAGGAAACAACTGCAAAGAGACAAAGGGTTGAGACAAGAAGAACTAGTTCCTTGCCCAAGACTGAGCATCGTGGTATCTTGAAATCAAAATGCATATTTTGTGGTAAGGAAAGGAAAAAGAAGAAAGGAAAAGATGATCCCCTGATAAACGTCAGTACAAAAGATGGTTGTCGGACACTTTTTGAGCGTGCACCAAGGTCGAAGAACGAATATTTTAAGAACTTCATCATGAGCATGATGAGTGAAGCTGATTTAATAGCCAAGGAAGGAAAGTACCACAAGTCTTGCAGAATAGATTTCATGCATGAAACTGATATTAAGCAATCGAACTCTGGGTCATCAAGGGATGTCCACAAAAAGGCATATGGATCACTTTACAGTACAATACAACAGCAAGTCGTACAAAACAAGAGGTCACTGCTGATTTCATCATTGCACAATAGATACAGAGGAATATTGCAGTAATGGTGGTGATTTCAAGGATGTTGCTTCATACACACCCCAAAATCTGAGTAGGAAGATTCAAGCTAGTTTTGGTGATAAGATCTGCATCACACTCGCTGATGCTCGGAGGGGGAATTACATTTACAATGCGTCGCTTTCTCAGGAGCAGGGAAAAGCACAGCTGTATGATGAATCCAGGGAATACGAAGAAAATGAAAAACTTACTTGGGCAGCTCTCCATCTCCGGTCTCAGATAATGCAACTTCCAAAATCAAAAACCCCTAATCCAGCCACTGTGCAAAACCTCAAGGAATGTTCACCAGATATACCAAAGCAAGTGGACCAATTCTTCAGGACCCTCTTAACTGGCATTCCACCAACATTTCAGGGTTCACAGAAGGGAGCAATGGACAGAAAGATGTCATCAATGGCATCAGATGCCATTTTCAATGTATCCCGTGGAACTATTAAGCCGTGGAAACACACTGTCATGGGTTTGGGATTAGCCTCTTTGACAGGGTCAAAAATAGCCTTGCAGGTTCTAAACAGAGCTGGTCACAGTCTCAGTTACAGCGAGACGAAGGAATTAGAGACTGAGTTTGCCTACTGCGTGTCACCGGATGGCCTCGATGCACCAGATGGTATTAGGCTTCTCCCTGATAGGGCCACTGCAATCCCTTCAGTGAGGAACCCCCAGAACTAGTGAATCTTGCTTCAGGTTGGTCAGCATCACCTGAGACAGAAACATACATATTAGGATCCATAAAGAGAGGTCAACAAGCCAGAAAGATATTTGAAGAGGAATGGGACAGAGAGCCAGCCAGATTTCTTAAACCTTTGAAAAGGATGACAGTCACCAATTTCTCAGGAGAATATGACAAAAAGAAGAAAAAGGGGAAAACACCAGCTGCACAGAATGCCAAAAAAGTGCAGAAAGCCTGAGAGACATATTCATCAAAATAATTGTTGTAGTTGCTGAACAGACCAACTTCAACCTCAGACGTGTACTCCAGTATCCTATAACCAAATACCCTCTTTCATTGTCACATGCTGATGGGGCCCCCTTGAAAACACAGAAGTCATCTCTGCTCAAAAGACTCGAAAGCCTTCAGAAGAACATGATCACCGAAGTACCATCTGATACTGTCCATATATTTGATGGAGGACTCCTTCTTCACACTGTGCTGTCCACTATGAACATCGGTGCCTCGTTTGGATCAGTTGCCCGGACTATCCTCTCAACTGTTTCCAAAGGAAATGGAGATGAGGTCCATATCTGTCTTGACAAATACCTGCAAAACTCAATAAAAGACAGTGAAAGAAAGCTACGGGGAGCCGTTGATTTAAACTACAACATCACTGGAGCAGACCAGAAAATGAGACAGAGGGGTGACAAGTTGCTAAGCAATAGCACCTTCAAAAATGAACTTGGGAAATTTCTTCTGAGGGAGTGGCAGAAAGACCATTACTGGCATATCCTGAATGGAAAGACACTCTTTGCTTCCCATGGTGGAGACTGCATCCAGTACACCCCTACAGATGATCAACAAATCATCGTCACCAAGTCAACACATCTGCAAGCTCAACATGAGGAAGCAGATACCCTCTTTGGGTTTCATCTTACAAAGCTAAAGTCAAGCACAGTGCTAGTGCGAGCCTCAGACACAGATGTTCTAGTGATCTTGATAGGGTTAATTGGCAATCAAAGACCAGAGGTCCGATCCATGACCATTGTTATAATGGACTATGAGACTGGCAACAACAGAAGATACATCAATGTGACAGATATCGTCAATGCCCTCGAGGAGCTTACCCCAGGATTGTCAAGAGCCATGCTAGGATACCATGCCTTCACTGGATGTGATTTCACCTCTGTATTTTACAGGTGACAAGATAATTTAACTTTTCTCCCACATAAAGAAACATCATATATTTTCTACATTTTTACAAGTTCTTATTATATTGAAGAATTTCATAGAATAGTACCCATAATGTTGTTTTAATCTAAAACAGATTGATACTTGTACTAGAAGTAACCTTAAGGCATATCTTTCAATATCAGTAAAGTTCAAACATTTCAAAATTACAGGAAAGGCAAAGTTAAACCCCTTGAGATAGTTGAGAAGGATGCAACTGGTCGATTTCTCAATCTCTTTATCAACATGTGTGAAAAAGATGGCAGGGTCGACATTGATGTAGCCTCCGAGTTCGTCTGCAAGATGTATGGCCAGACCAAAGAAACAGATGTAGATGAAGCTCGCCACAGCAAACTGATGCAAATGACCGGCAAAGTAGATAAGGTTGGTTTCTACCCTTCAGCATGATTAGAGAAAATGTAACTTTCTTCATGGAAATTAGTACCTGCATTTGCAGATATATGCTTACTGGTATATGCATTAATATTGCTCTTTTTTATTTCAGAATAACCCCCTATTTAATATCAAGCGGATTGACCGTGCACTGCAGCCAATATCACGACCGGCCCCCGAGAAACAACTGCAGAGGGCTCATTTTGTCACAGTGGTATGGAGCCATGCCGATCAAGCTTCTCCTGATCAAGGCCTGTCACCGTCTGACTATGGTTGGTCAACCAACGGGGAATTATTGCAGCCAATGTGGTTTGATGGACCTGCTGTTCCAGACACTTTGTTTACCCTCCAGACAGCACTGCATTAGAAAGTGATAGTGATGAAACAATCATTCAAGTTGATTCAGATGAGGATATGCTTGATGAAGCTGATGTCATATCTGAACTAAGTGATTCCGATCTTTCAGATAATGAAATTTGGAGTGAGGACTCGGATGATTCAGAGTCAGATCCTGAGGATGACTGTTAAATACCAATGCGAATATAATAAGTGACTTTAAAGGGACTAAGAATCTGCTACGGACTTATAGTATCATCCTATACCGTAGAAACATACACATGAACATTACAAAACTTTAATTTACAGTAATTCATTCAAATTATGCGTAAACTATCATAATTCTTTCAAACCCAATTTTTCTGAAATTTAGTGTGATTTGATCTAGGAATATGGCATTTCGGGAGTGTCTGGCAGGGGTACCCCACCAATGAAACAGTCTGGCACTATGCATTTCTTATACAAGGGAACCGGCTGATCATTTTCCAATAGTTTTTATCTGGTTCGCTTTTCAGCTGATCTAGCCTAATTATTGGGTGTGGCACTTCGGGAGTGTCTGGCAGGGGTACCCCACCATTGAAACAGTCTGGCAGTATGCATTTCTTGTAGAAGGGAATCTACTGATCATTTTCCAATAGTTTTTATCTGGTTCGCTTTTCAGCTAATCTAGCCTAGTTGGGAAGGGTCAGTTACGTAAGTCTGGCAAGGTCATTCCCCCGCATAAAATGTCTGGCACTATCCATTCTTCATTTGTTAAGTTAAATGCTACAATTCTAGACTGTGATTGAATGGTACACACTTCAGCTATCCTAGGCTAATTATAGAACTATATACTAAAAGGCCTCATGACCTCACCCACCACCCAAACTCCGGCAGAATTTCATTTCTGTAACCTCTATTTTACATGCAAATATAATATGTACCCCTAAATTGGTTCGGTTTTTAGCAAGGCTCAACACTGCTGGCTCCTGGTCTATTATTACGGGTCGGCAAGAATCTAATGCGATGTAGGAAATCTAGAAGATTCTAGAATGAATAAAAGGAGTAGAATCAAGCATATGTGGAAATTCAGGAAGTGACGTCATTTAAGAAATAATATCTTAGTAAGTAAGGAGTTCTTTGAGAAAGTGTTTTTATTAAGTGAT
The DNA here is from genome assembly GCF_036898095.1 of Palaemon carinicauda. Lineage (NCBI taxonomy): Eukaryota > Metazoa > Arthropoda > Malacostraca > Decapoda > Palaemonidae > Palaemon > Palaemon carinicauda. Next base: position 87,186,880 of record NC_090736.1, read on the forward strand.
TAGGAGTTATTTTAGTAACATCCTATGAAATTATCTAAACATAGAATTACTTTATTACAAAGATCCTTACGAGAATTTTGGGGACGACATTTTGTAATGTATCACGTGACACAGCCGTAAAATACGTACCAAAGTGGGGGGTAAGGTATATAAAGGCTAGTCTTCATTAAAGGAACACACATTTCTGTGAACTTAAAGCCCTTTATACTACGTCCTCTGGAAAGCAGATGACAGTGGTTTCCCCTCTGTCTCTATGATAACTTTATTGTGAATGAATTGCTTAAGAAACTCAGTCTAAACCTACTGCCATTTTCTGTTTGAGTTGCTTTAACGAAAGAAAATGTTAAATACTGGATAATTGCTGTATAAGCCACTATAGTCCATTTCTTTTAGCGAGGCAGATTTCACCGACTCGCAACGATGCCCTTTTAGCTCGGGAAAGTCTCCTGATCGCTGATTGGTTAGAATAATCTTGTCCAACCAATCAGCGATCAGGAAACTTTTCCGAGCTAAAAGGGCACCGCTGCGAGTCGGTGCAAATATGCCTCGTTAAAAGAAATTGACTATAGTTCTGATTACCAAGCCTAACCTTTTACGCAACTTAATGTTGATGAAAGAAAGTACAAAACCGTTCTATTGAAACCAACTGTATAACATGGACCCGTGCTCTGTATGTAGCAATACATAATCGTATTTTATATTTCTTTAATAATATAAGATACTTTTGAGACTCTTTATGATTTGATACAGGCAAGTGGGGATCGAGATGTAATAGTGTGATTTTATAATCTTGTTAATGAAACCTATTTCATGTCACTTTACAAGAGTTATATATTCACTTCTAATGTGTACTAAGATTGTATTTGCATAGGCCATCTGTATCATTTAATATTTTGACTTTTCATAACTCTGGTATTACCCTGCGTCGGCTCATTAGAACTCGTAAAACTATTTAAATCGTAGACCTAACTAAGTTGGAGCATTTCAGATAACTGATTATCCTGATTAATTTTTCAACTTATAAAACAACTACCTAAAAATCATGTATCCGATTTCTGGGTATATTGTCTGAAGGAACAATAATTTGACTAAATGTATTATAAATTTTTAAGTGTAATTTAAAAAAGAAAAGAAAAAATATTCTGAAAACTGGTTAAAGAGTTATTTGTAAGCTGATCAGTATTCATACGGAATAACTTAGGTTAATTTATCTAACTTACTGGGTAATATAGCCACAAACATAGAGGCATATTGTAATATAATAATACTAAAGAAATGAATACAATGATTCTGAAATATTATCGGAAAGATATGTAGATTTGTTCTGTTAGAATTTCAATAGAAAAAAAAATACTTGAAACTGGAAGTTTATTAACAATTTTAGCAATACGAAGAAACAGAAACATATTATTTTACGCACAGTAAAAACCATTCAACAAAATGTTACGGAGGACATGATAACATCAGGACTAAGGAATAAAATGAGTATCGGTACAAAATCAAACCATTTGAATTCTTCCAAAGGATTTACTCCCGCGAACTGTTTGCTTCCAACGCAAGAAAATGGAATAAAAACCCGTATTTTAGACAGGAAAAATTCACTTTTTCTTGAGTTTTTCAGAACGTCCAAAATAACATGACTGAAGAATTAACGAACTTGAATTAGGCATTTGTGAATTTATATTTCTGAAGAACTAATTTTCATTGGGTATTAAACGGATTAATATGTAAAAACGCCAGATAATATGATGGACAACCTTGAATAATATTTCTGTAAATATGTAAATGTAAACATTAATATCACACAGGTGGATACATACACTGCTTCAAAACAAGGAACTACTCGGAGTGGAAAATGAAACTATTCTTTTTTCTTGGAAGACCAAAAGTGACTTCCCTGTCTGAAAGTAGGTGTGAATACTAGATGCAAATGAGAAATGATAAAAAGAAGGAGCCTGATAATTAAATCCAATAGTATGTATTATGTTGGAGGAGATCAAAGAATAAGAAGTAAAGTGTTAAAAAATAGTCGTTGAATGAATTAGTGATAAAAAAAGATTTGTTGTATATGATTCAAGATAGTATGCTGTAGTGGTTTGTTCCCGTGATGAGAATGGAAGATGTTAGAGCAAACTACGTAAAATGTAATCTAATTCAGAATTACTGGGAGGAAGGAGAATTAGGGTCACCAAAAAGTATTGTGGTAGCCTATTGGTAACGTTTCTTGGTGGTATTCTGCTATACGGGAGTTAGAGACCCACGCGAGCTAGATAGTTTTTAGTAGTGTCTGCAACTTCACCGTCCTTGTGAGTTAGGGATGGGGAGTTTTGGGGGAGCCCGTAGGTTTACCTGTTGAATCATCACCAGACATTGTCTGGCTCTCCCTGGTCCTAGCTTGATGGATAGAAACTCGGGTACTGATTATATGTATATAGTGTCAGTCCCTTGGGCGTTGTCTTGTCCCTCGCCTCTGCCATTCATGACCGACTATTACACCTTTGTAGTCCACGTACAATGTGTTCTTTATGCCTGGCGGACGTGCCATATTTCCTACCCACCTAGTCAGTCTTTAATACAAAGTAGTTTGATATACATCACGATGTGGCAATGTCTCTCAAGACATTACCACGCAAGGTACTACCCGAAAAGGGATACCAACCTACAGACGAGCTAACCATTTTAATACATCCATATCCTAAGGAGCAACTTACGTATAAGGTTTTGGATGAAACGTGTTAACTTTTTTCGAAAAAGGATGCCAACCTACAGACGAGCTAACCATTTTAATACATCCATATCCTAAGGAGCAACTTACGTATAAGGTTTTGGATGAAACGTGTTAACTTTTTTCGAAAAAGGATGCCAACCTACAGACGAGCTAACCATTTTAATACATCCATATCCTAAGGAGCAACTTACGTATAAGGTTTTGGATGAAACGTGTTAACTTTTTTCGAAAAAGGATGCCAACCTACAGACGAGCTAACCATTTTAATACATCCATATCCTAAGGAGCAACTTACGTATAAGGTATTGGATGAAACGTGTTAACTTTTTCGAAATGCAATTACTATCCAGGTAAGTTTTGTAATTCGAATAAACAAAAGAGAATAAAACAATATTTTACCCAGGAATTCTTTTCTTTGTTAACAACTATTTTCAGTTTCATGAGCATTCGATTTTCATTTTCCTTATGTTGGAATATATTTGATAAACTTTTTTTATTTATCATTATTCGTGCAAAAAGCACGTTTATAACTGTTATATTTTGAGGAGTCTTGAATCTTGTTTACACTAACATTAAATCATCGATTCTAGTGTTGTTAACGTTCTTAAAATATTTCATTTTAATTGTTCATTACTTTCCTATTTTATTTATTTTCTGGTTTCCTTTCCTAACTAGGCTATTTTCCCCTCTTGATAGTATCCTGCTTTTCCAAGCAGCGTTGTAGCTAAGCTAATAATAATAATAATAATAATAATAATAATAATAATAATAATAATAATAATAATAATAATAATAATAATAATAATAATAATAATAATAATATATCCCTTTTGTGTAAAATAAGCATCCACCTACTTAATTAAATTATGTCTCTCTCTCTCTCTCTCTCTCTCTCTCTCTCTCTCTCTCTCTCTCTCTCTCTCTCTCTCTCTCTCTCTCTGCATATATTTTATTCCTGGACCTACATACTGTATATCTCTTGCAAGATCGCATCCAATGCCACTATCCCAGATAAGACTTACAAACCAATTCCAACATTATTGAACAAGACTTTTATTTATTTTAAAATAAAATTTACAAATCCATGGCATAATCTACTAAAACACAGCACAACTACATGGATAAATAACCTTGAAAACATTGCTCAGCTCCAACTAAAAATAATCTACTAAATGAATGCCACACACAACAGAACAATATCTAAATCCCTCTCTAATATGAGAGAACACCAAAATCTTATTTTACTCAGCTGCGTAATCAGATACAAGCACTCCATTTAATGGGACTACTGTAATCACAAACTTCAAGCAAATTTAATTACCTCAGATACATTAAGGTCCTTTATGATGATAATCCTATAAGCCTCATAGACTAATGTAAAAAGAACCTAAGCAAATAGACGTAAATATATTATAATTGCTATAATTTTGAAAGAGTTCTCTCCACTCCTTTTTGGTCCTTAAATTAAGTAGGTCCAGTCTAGGACTTCATCTCGGAGAAATCTACTTTTTAAAACAATCAAATCTTCTCAACTTTGTAACTGAGACAACTATCGTAGAAGTGAACTGGAGGGGTGAGAAGTCCATAGGATGAGATAACTACTTTAATTAGAAGTGTGGTCATCACTGATATAACTTTTAAAAAAACTTTATATAAATGCAAATGGAAACACAGAGAAATCTGTGCGATTGAAAGACAAGGGGCAGAAACAAATCGCAACGTTCGACAGACCTCTGGTTAATTAATAAGGTCTCCGGGGATAACATGGAAAACAAAGATTACATAAAATTCTCACATCAATCATGTCAATTATGCTGATGGACAACCCTAAGAACATTTACCTTCTCATCTATCTATCCTATAAACATACGCACACACACACACACACACACACACACATATATATATATATATATATATATATATATATATATATATATGTGTGTGTGTGTGTGTGTGTGTGTGTGTGTGTGCGTGTGTGTGTATGTGTGTGTGCATTATTACATGCAAAATTGTGCAATGAAATGGAATCGTAAATGTGTGAATGGGTTAAGGTCTGGAGAGGCTTACAATCTGGCAGGTGATGGGGAAAAGAAACAGCAATGACCAGTGAAATTGCTTGAAATGGTCTATAAAAGGAAAGAGTTGGACACCAACAGCAGATAAGTCGTGAGGGAAACTACACAATTTAGCGACGTAGAGCAGTTTGCAACTAATGAAAAAATGGACCCAATTATCAATAGCATTATTACTAGGTAAA
>NC_090736.1:87196867-87204367 GCF_036898095.1 Palaemon carinicauda
TCATGTCCTTTGGAGGATTTTTCTGGATAATTTCATCTGTGTATTGAATTGAGTGCTTTCCATTTCTTCTTATTCACGTTTAAAGTTCTCTTATAGTTTCACTGTTTATTAAATGTGATATTGTTGCAACATAAATGGCAATAAACCTCGTTAAAACAGTTAGTGCATAAAAACGTCGTCTAAATGTTTTAATTTTGACACCAGGTAAGTTGGAATATAAATATTTCTCAACTTTTAATCGTCTCTTTTTCATTGCAAACTAATATGAAGCATCATGATCGTAACACTGATTATTTTAACATTATTTGCATTACGATTTTTATGAGCAATGTGCAACATTTCAATATTTGGTCATTAAAGGTTAGAAAGAAGAAATAAAAAAAGAGGTTGGGTTTAGACAGAAGGCAAGATCATAAAAAGACAGAGAAATATATACGACCTCTAATGCACCCTGGTCCCGAGAGCAAGAAACTGCCATTTCTCCAACCTTCCTTCCCCGAGAGTTGGAAAGGAATAGGCTTATGTTGCATGCAAGTCAGTGGTCAGTAGAAATTTTCATTGTTCTAAAAATTTTCGGTGGATTGCCAACTAACTCTCTGTCCTACAGAATTTCGTTCATCGCGGGTTTAAGACGACTATTCACCGAAATATAGCCATGGTCGTCCCGTTGTCGCACGGCTTCTATCTCTAACCAGACACAGGAATACATATGTATTCACTATCGACGTGATGCCTGCCCTAATGCTGTCAAGTCACGAAGGCAATAGTCGACTACCTTAATAAATAATTCTACCTAATCAGAGTTGTGGTGACCTATAGAAACCGTCCATGCCCGCCCAAGCTCGATAGTTCCTTGTACTGTCTACTACCTCACCATCCTTGTTACCTAAGGATGGGGCGTTCCACCTGCTGAGTCATCAACAGGTATTGTCTGACCCTCCCTGGTCGTTGCTTAGGTTCTGATCATATGGATATGGTCAGTCTCTAGGGCATCGTTAAGCTTGATAGAGCAATGTCACTGTCCCTTGACTCTGCCATTCATAAGCAGCAACTATAAATAAAATATAATCCCAATTCCTTCAGTGCATCCAAGACTACTGACGTTCAACCACTCACAGACTATTCCAGACCAAGAGGCTTCTTACCAGCAGTGGGAAAATCTCCGAGCCTCCCATCCCCACAATCAGTAGTGATTGACCCTAGCTTTTTTCAACCACTGGAGAAGTAAAAAAAAAAAAAATCCTATAATTCACCAACGTTTTCACCTTTGCAGAATCGAAAGAATTTCTCTCAGACTCTCTCAGTAGATTTTATTCGTCATAGTACTTTACATGTAATTTCAGACCATTTGATTTCTAAATTTTACATAACCTAGCTATTGTCTGATTTTCTTTTTTTCAATCTTTCATTAAAATCTAATTCTAAAGACCCTGTATTGAAGATCATAGTTCTAAAATATAAAAATGGTTCTATCTTTTTAATCCTTTTTCCTTCCAGTGATATTTCATCTTCCATTCCATATACCGTTCGCATCACCTCTGTCATTCTTTTATTTATCTTGAAACCAACATCCTGTGATATTTCATGCATTTTATTAAGCAAGCATTGCATATCCTGTGATGTTCTGGACAATATCATCAGCATACTCTAGGTCAGCTAATTTCCTATTACCAATCCAGTCTAATCCTTGTGCGCCGTCTCCAACTGTTCTATGCATTACAAAATCCATGTGAAGGATAAACAACATAGGTGACAACACATTCCCTTGGATATGGATTACCCCGCTGTTCGTTGGAAATGCATTAGGTAAGAATCCACTAATACAGGCTGCCCAAACGGCAAGAGCCCGTGTCTTACACAAGGGAAGGCAATGTACACACACAACATTAACTTTGCACTTGCTATGCTCATGAAAAGACTTAATCAAATTCACATATTTAAGAATAATTCCATAATAACGCAGAACTCTCCACAAATTTGGCAGATGATCACTATTAAAGGCCTTTCCAATGTCGACAAATGCCATCAAAAATGAATTTCTATATTCAAAACATTGCTGTACGTCTTAAAATAAATATTTTCTCAGTACAACATCTACCTTTTTTAAATTCTGCTTGTTCATCAATCATTCTCCCTAGTCTTTTTAGAATAGGAATACAATATATTTTTATAACGACTGGCGTAAGTTGATCAATTAAATACAAGAAAACAGTTATCAAGCCTATAGACCTTAGACGTAAAAGGTGGATGCTTTCAAAAGAATGCATGCATAGATAATTTCAGTCATGTTGATTTTTTATTGTTTGAAACAACACTTTTAAGGTCTATAGTTTCTATTAGTGTCTGGAACCCCACAATCCATGTAGTAAAGGGATAAAGGAGTATGGATAGAGCTTACCTACCGAGTTATCTGCAGCCATTGCCTGGCTTGATGGAGAGCGAGGGGGAAAGGGCGCTGTTCATAATGTGTATACGATCAGTCTCTAGGCCACTGTCCTGTCTCTTTCCTCTGCCATTCATGATTCTTACAGCCTGAGAGAGAGAGAGAGAGAGAGAGAGAGAGAGAGAGAGAGAGAGAGAGAGAGAGAGACAGGTTTTGGATGATGCAAGAGCAACCTGTAATAGTGAAAACAAACTGCAAAATCCATTGAAAACTATCAGATTGTGAGAAGTCAAGAGTTGAGAGCAAATATAAGCAACAGTAATGTTGTGTTGTCAATTAGAAACCAATAACATTGTGCAATAAATGTTAACATGGATAGTGGAAGAATATAAGCAGCTGATTAGTATTAATATTTGTAAGTGGAATGGATGATGAATGAATGAGGTCTAAAGTAAGTTACAAAATATGCGAAGCGAATATGCTAAAAGAGTACCCAAAAAGTTAAAAACCAACATAATGATTTCTTTATAAAAACCAACTTATGAACCTACGGAGAGACTCTACAGACAACTTTCTTTTTTTATGAAGGTTAAAAGTGGATGCTGGATGTAAATGCAAGAAAAATGCAGCTGTTAAAAAGAATAGTTCCTGTAGTATATGTAATGAAACCAGTATTAAAAGGATGAAAAATCCGGGATATAACTAAATTGGCAAAAGAATCAGAAAAGAACAAAGGTTTAATCAAAGTATTTTATGATAGTTTTTTTCATACTGAATGAATGAAAAACAATTAGCTGGTTAAGAAAGTGTATATTTATGAAAAAATCTTGTAATGAAGAGAATGAGATATAAAAGTGATAGATGGATGTATGAAAGGGGTATTGGAAATGAAGAATACATAAAAACTGTCAAATCAAATTAAATTAGCATAGGGGACTTTTGATTATCTATCAAAAACCTAAATAAAGTTGGGGCCAACATTTATCCAAAGAAATCTTAAAAGCAAATAAGAAAGCAGGATATCTGGGATGGGTTTAGAAAAGAAGATTGTCATTGGATGCAGAATTTGAGATGTATGTGTAAATGTTAGGTCAAATCCATTTCAAGGATGTAATGTGTATGCAGAATTCCAACTAAATAAAAAAGTGTATGTGTGTATAGAGCTGTGTGGGTTCCCTGGTTACCAAAATCCCAATCAAATAAAACAAGACCATTTTATCTTTACACTTTTAGATGTCCTAAAACTATTGTCAATCTTTTTTAAATAATATTTACTTCTGTTGGTATAAAACTTTTATTGTCAATTAAATCCTGGCCTGTCTTTTGCTTTCATTTTAGGGCGATTCATTTATTTCCACATATATGAAACATTTCCCCCACCAGCCTTAAATACTTTACATTTTGAAAATGTTATTTTTAACATATGCAAATTGATCTTTTAAATTCAAAAGCCATTAACTAAAACAACCAGAGTAGGGGATACTGTCGGTTTTCCTTCACAGAATTGAAAGAGGAACACTTTTCTTCTTCAGCTGCCATCGTGAATAAAACTATCACGCTATAGTCGATTGAAAACGCAAAATCTGATATAAAAACAAAGGTTGATTTTATCAACGATCCAAAAAAAAAAAAAAAAAAAAAAAATTAAATCCCGAATCTACAGAAAACTCTTCAAGGCTTTTTCATCGATTTAGCAAGTCAATTTTGACCTTTGGAACACGTTGAGTAATATTATTATTATTATTATTATTATTATTATTATTATTATTATTATTATTATTATTATTATTATTATTATTATTATTATTATTTGTTTTTTGTTAAATATTATTATTATTATTATTATTATTATTATTATTATTATTATTATTATTATTATTATTATTATTATTATTATTATTATCATCATATCTAAGCTGCAACCCTCGTTGAAGTAGCAGGATGCTACAAGCCCCCGAGCTCTACCAGGGAAAATAGCCCAGTGAGGAAAGGAAATGAATCGCGTTGGACACCTCTGTGACCTCCCACACATTGCGATATCCTGATGGCGTGTTCATACGTCTGCAGAAGGATCTATGAAGGATTCATTTCTATGAAAGATCGACATCCTGACAAGACGAATTATTTTGGCCGGAGATAGTGTTGAAAGTTCCCTATTTTTTTTTTTTTTTTTTTTTTTTTGACTTATTATCTATTATTATTATCATTATAATTTTTTGGCACTTTTTATTAGTTTCATGTTTTTACGTTTATTTTAGTTTCTTCCCAATACTATGAATTTTTCCACATAGTTAAACTAGGTCTTATTACTTAATAATACTACTACTTTACTGTTATTATAATTTTCATCATGACCGGTGATGAGCAAATTTTTATCACGTCCGGAAATCTTACAGATATGACACACAATTTCCAGACTATTCCAGATCACACATAGGGAATTTGTATAGAGCTTTAAATATATGTATAAAGACAAGTATATCTTACTTTCTCTCTCTTCTAAATATTGTTTTATCTGAATATTCAAAAGCCCTCGGGCGCATCTCTTCTTAATTGGACCATCACATAAATTAATCCATCTTTATTCGAGGCAATGTCAAAACGTATATTTGACTTGATTTTCATGAAAGCTTTATGAAAGTTGTCGCGTATTGAAGCGAATTGAATTTCCTCATCGTATGAAGGCCGTAATATCGTATCTAACATTGATATATAAATTTGATCTCAAATGTACAGACGATTCATTAAAATCCTTATGAAATTAATTTACCCTTAATTACAGAACAATTATTACGTTTCCTGGCACGGCATTGATGTTTACCAAATTCTATAAATAATTAAGCAGATTTATCTATTCTCATACTTTTTACTTCCCGAAGCTTCAAAAAGGCTTTAAATGTATCTACAGCCACTGTAGAGGTTTGTGGCCCGTGTGGCACTAGGATGAATGTACCGGGCCTGGTAAAAATATATTGACAAGCCTTGAACAGGTTTTAACGACATAATTCGAGAGACGCCGACTAACTTAAATCGCTTGAAGGTGGTTACAAATGAAAGGTTATATAGGATAGAGAACGTAGCTATGATGCATTCAATTAGATATAAAATTTAATTTTCATCGTATTATTTATATATATATATATATATATATGTATATATATATATATATATATACGTATATATATATATATATATACGTATATATATATATATATATATATAAATATATATATATACAGTATATATATATATATATATATATAAATATATATATATATATACGTTTATACATATGTATATATATATACATATATATATATATATATATGTATATATATATATATATATATATCATATATATACTCTATATTTATTTATATAATAAATATATATATATATATATATATATGAATCAGTAGAACTTCAAAAGTTCAAAGTTGGAGCAAATGCTTTTTTGTTGACCAGGCGGACATGAGTCTTTTTATAGTTTATTTATGACATATTTGTTTTTGATGCTGTTAATAGTTTATATATGACATGTCTGTTTTGACGTTGTTACTGTTTTTATTATGATTTATTGTTAATTTGTTCTCTTCATTTATTTATTTCCTTATTTCCTTTCCTCACTGGGCTATTTTTCCCTGTTGGAGCCCCTGGGCTTATAGCATCTTGCTTTTCCAACTAGGGTTGTAGCTTGGATAGTAATAATAATAATAATAATATATATATATATATATATATATATACATATATGTGTGTGTGTGTATATATATATATATATATATATATATCTACATATATAATAAATATATATACCTATAAATATTGATTGTTGAAAGTTTCCGAGGAAGTAATGGAAATTTTAAGGTAGAACATGCTAAGTATTCCAGTATTGATAGTGATATCAAAAGAAAAGCCGGGAATGAGAACATTTAGACAGGAAAGCAGATGAGGCTCACAAGGCTATGAATTCAGGGAGCGGCTATTGAGTAAGAATTGCTCATAGAATTATTAATGAAAGTAGCATATACCCATCAAAGAGAAAGGTGTATCTGTTATAACAACAGAAGATAGAGAAACATGAATAGGGGATATGGAGGGAATAATGCTACTTATGTAGCTGAAGCTCAGGAAGAACTTGATGTGCCCAAGAATTAATTCAGTGTTTGAAGTTGAAACTTTCATTAAAGAACTCGGGGGATGGAGAGCCTCTGGATACGATAAAATAACTGATTAGTATGTAGAATGTGGCACGAGGAGGCCAAACCTGATGAACCTGAGGTAGGAGTGCAGGTAAAAATAGCAAAAAAGATCTGACTAATTGTAATAATTAAAGGGGCATCACACTTGCGTTAGTTGTCATGAAAATATACAGCATACCCATTCCAAAGAGACTAGAAAGAAAGGTAGAAATTGTACTTACCAAAATTTTCATTTTAAGTCATGTTGTATAGCAATGTGTAGAATATATAAATTCATTTTGATGGCATTTGTAATCTATGAAAAAGCCTGTGATAGAGTGCACCGGCCAAATTTGTTGAGAATCCTGCGTTATTATGGAGTTCCTCTTAAATATGTAAATTTGATTAAGTCTCTTCATGAGAATAGCAAATGCAAAGTTAATGTAATGGAGTCCTATCAAATGAATCCCCAGTGTACAGTGGAGCACTCCAAGGAAATGTGCTGTTGTTTATCCTCCTCATGGATTTTGTAATGCGTAGAACAGTTAGCGATGGCGGAGAAAGATTAGACTGGATTGGTAACGAAATTAGCTGACGAAGAGTATGCTGATGAAGCTGTCCTTATTATCAAAACGCCAAAAGACTTGCAAAGCTTGCCTATTACAATGCATGAAACATCACAAGAGGCTGGCCACATGATAAATAGAAGACAGAGATGATGCGAACGAAATATGCGATGGAAGATGAAATATATTAGAAGGAGAAAGAATTAATGAGGTGGAATTATTTCGGTATTTAGGAACCATGCTCTCTAATAAAGGGTCTTTAGAACTGGTGTTTAATGAAAGATTGAAAAAAAAAAATCATTTAATGGCTAGGCTAAGTAAAATTTGCAAATGAAATCGCATTAAATTACATTTAAAACTCAGGCTATAT
>NC_090736.1:87211867-87234367 GCF_036898095.1 Palaemon carinicauda
GATGTACAATGTTTGTGCGAGTCTAAATCACAGTCCCTTTTGAAAGAAATACTGAAAAAATAGTGTACAACCATTAACAATTTTCATGCTTTACCGAAACTTGCATCAAAAGAATCTCGTTTATTTGCCATGAAATATTTGATGAACTTACATTGTTATACAGAGCAAAAGATCATACGAATCAAGGTCAGTATTTTTCCCTTTTATATCCAATTATAAAAGGCCTTAATATTTTCCGCCATTATTAATTTTAATTAGTAACAACATTTAACGGATGCTTCTTGCAGAACATGGTTAGAGTTTTACATTTGAGAGAGAGAGAGAGAGAGGAGAGAGATGAGAGAGAGAGAGAGAGAGATATCTGAAAAAAAAATTCAGATTCACATTTATTTATTCATTGTCAATTCTGTCGTATTAATTCAAAGTTCAATTGGATACAACTAAAATTTTTTATATTCACAAGTTCTTGCTGATGTTGAAACTAGTTGGAAATTAGATATTGAATTTATGGTACATTATGAAAAGTGGGCTTTATGCTGACGTAGCCAGGTAAGAGTTCCTCCTTGAGGAAAGAGATCACAAGGGAAGTATGGTCGTCCACGAAACATACGCAGAAAGGGAGGTCCCTTAAGATGCCATCCATGAGGTTTTGAAAAGTGGCCCAAGCATTATGAAGACCAAAACAGGAGCAATTGAAGGTGGTGCTGATGGCGGTCATTTGGGATATATTCTGGGTTCTTGGGCATCTGATAATATTCCTTTAAGATGTTGAGTGTGGATAAAACACCTTCACTTTGTGCAAATAGGAGGTGACGTCGGCGATGTTTGGGAGGGGTTAGTGATCCAGTTCTGGCTGCATGTTTCACTGTAATGTTATTTAATTATTATACTTTTGATGCAAATGCAATTGATGCTTATCCATGATCTGACAAATCTCAAGTCTCCAGTTCACGAAGGGTAGTAATTCCCATACACAATTTCGGTATTTTCGTGCACTAAGTGGCGTTTGTACCGTTTATTGTACGTAAATAGATTGAATTTTCAAGGAAAGAATTCAACCAAATAATCGGTAATATATAGAAATTTTGGGGAGAGTGATATGTATTGCAACATAAAACAAATTATATTTATTTTGTGTCTTTTTAGCAACTTCTTGTTATCCGGACTTTGTTGATCTAAAATTAAACAGCAATTTTTACTTAGTTTCTGCCCTTATATCTTGCATCTTTTATTTCCAAATTGTGGTCCAGCTGCGTTTCCAACAAATATAATTTAAATTTGATGTAGGCCACTGAATAAACTCTAAATATACCGCAGTTGCTCTGAATTATTTCTATTTACAAAGTGCAAAGCGTTGGGAGGGAATGTGAACGCCGCTGAAATTTTCATAAGTCCTAACTCATAAATTGTTGGTATAACTCTCAACTATGCCACATGATTTTTTATTGATTTTTCTCCCTTGTGATATTTTTTGCTGGTATTTTTCTAGTTTATTTCCTGCTTGATAAGAGCGATATAAACAATAGGGGATGTTAATATTTTTTTTTTTTTTATTAGCCTGCAATATAGAAGACTTTGCGTATTTGTTTAGGTTTGTGTCCATTCTGTACTTTAAATAGGCATAACTATTATTCCTGTGGCAGATTTTCTTTGCAACGTAAAAGAATTTTTTTTTCAATTTTTGTTAAGGAATTCATTGAATTTGCTAAACAAAATATCAGCATTCAAATCAATGAATGGCTAAGGTAACTCAATTTAGAAAGTAATATACTTAAAGTAAAGTATTTTAGTTTTATTTTAAATATTTTACTTTATTTTAGCAGAGACTCGGTCAAATAGTTATTTATATTCAATGTGTAATCACAAAGACCATTCATAAAATCTGTTATTTTCAACGGTAATTGAACACCGTCTTTATAACTCTTCCTAAGGAAGTTATGGAAGAATTTTATTTATCCATATAACTCATCATCCATTGAAAACTCAGTCACAATCCACCTAATCTAAATGAAAATTCCTGAAAGACTTTTCCAGGTTTACTATTTTATAATTATAATTAATATATAATTATTATTTTATTATAATTGTTACATAATTATTATATAATGATCACAAAATTATAATTATTATTTAATTATTTTATGATTATTATATAATTATAATTATTATATATCTATTATATAATTATGATTATGATATAAATATTATATAACTATAATTATTATATAATAATTATATAATATAATTGTTGAATAATTATATAATTATAATTAATATATATTTGAAATATAATTATAAGTATTATATAATTATACATTATTGTAGTTATTATATAATTATTATATAATTATAGTTAGTATATAATTATAATTATAATTATTACATAATTATCAGATTATAATTATTATATAATTACTATTTAGTTCTAATTATTATATAATTAATATATAATTATAATTATTATACAATTATTATTATTATTATTTTGATTATTATTATTATTATTATTATTATTATTATATGATTATAATTATTATATAATTATAATTATTTTATAATTATATAATTATAATTATTATATAATTATATGATTATAATTATCATATAATTATAAAAATTACATAATTATAATTATTATATATTTATTATATAATTATAATTACTATATAATTATTATATGATTCTAATCATTATATAATCATTATAATGATTACAATTATTATATAATTACATAATTATAATTATTATACAATTACAATTATTATAATTATTATATAAATATAAACATAATTATTATATTTATTATATAACTATAACTATAATTATTATAATTATTATACAATAAAAATTATAATTATTACATAATTATATTTATAATTATTATATAATTATAAATATAATGATTATATAATTATAATTATAATTATTTTATAATTATAATTATAATTAATATATAATTATAATTATAATTATTATATAATTATAATTTTCATATAATTATAATTATATGATATTATATAATTTTAATTATTATAAAAGTATAATTATTTTATGATTATTATATAATCATAAGTATGATTATTATATTATTATATAATTATGATTATAGTTATTATAATTATTATATAACTATATTTTTAATTATTATAATTATTTTGTAACTATAATTATAATTATTATAATTATTATATAATTAAAATTACAATTATAATTATTATATAAATATAATTATAATTGTTATTATATTTATAATTATTATATAATTATAATTATAAATATTATATGATTATAATTATAATTATTATATAATTATAATTATTATGTAATTGTTATAATCATAATTATAATTATTATTATCATAATTATTATATGATTGTAATTATAATTATTAAAATCATTATTTAATTAAAATTATAATTATTATATTTATAATATATCTATGATTATAATTATTATAATTATTATACAATTATAATTATAATTATTATAAAAATATAATTATATATAATTGTGATTATAATTATTATATAATTAGAATTATAATTATTATATAATCATAATCATAATTTTCTATATAATTATAATTATAATTATTATATAATTATAAATATAAATATTATCATTATAAGGTTATAATTATTTGATTAAAATTATATAATTATTTGATTAAAATTATTATATAATTAAGATTATTTTATTATTATAATTACTATATAATTATTATAAAATTATTAGATTATTATAATTATTAAATAATTATTATATAATTACCATATAATTATAATTATTAAGTAGTTATGATTTTAATTATTGTAATTATTATATAATTATAATTGTAATTATTGAAATTATTATATAATTATAATTATTATATAATTATAATCACAATTATTCTATAATTATAATTATAATTATTATATAATTATAATTATAATTATTATATAATTATAAATATAAATATTATATGATTAAAATAATTATATAATTATGATTATTATATTATTATAATTATTATATAATTATTAGATAATTATAATTATTATATAATTTAATAGGTAATTATAATCATTATACAATTATTATATATTTATTACACTATTATAATTATTATATAATTACTAGAAAATTATTATATAATTATTATAAATGTGCAATTATTATAAAATTATGATATTATTATGATTATTATATAATAACTGTATTATATAATTATAATTATAATTATTATATAATTATAGTTATAATTATTATAAATATCATATAACTATAATCATAATTATTATATAATTATAAATATAATTATTATATAATTATGATTATAATTATTATGTAATTTTAATTATAATTATTATATAATTATAATTATTATATAATTATAATTATTATATATTTATAATCAAAATTGTTATATAATTATAATTATTATAATTATTATATAATCATAATTATGATTAATCTATAATTATTATATAATCATTATAAAATTATAATTATTATATATTATTATATAATTATAATGATTATATTACAATTAATAAATAATTATTATATTATTATATAATTATTATATAATTATGATTATTATATAATTACAATTAAGAATAATTATAATTATTATATAGTTAATTATTATATAATTATAGTTATTATATAATTATAAATATTACATGATTATTATATAATCATAATTATAATTATTAGATTATTACATAATTATAATTATAGTTATTATAATTATTATATAACTATATTTATAATTATTATAATTATTTTGTAACTATAATTAGAATTATTATAATTATTATGTATTTTTAATTACAATTATAATTATTATATAATTATAATTATAATTATTATATAATCATAATTATAATTACGTTATTATAATTATATTAATATATAATAATAATTATAATTATTATATAATCATAATTATAATTATTATAAAATCATAATAATAATTATATTATAATTTTAAATATAAATATAAATATTATGTAATTGTGATTATAAATATTATATATTTATAGCCTAATTACAATTATTATATGATTATAATTATCATAATTATATAATTGTAATTATCATATAATTATATGATTATATTTATAATATAATTATCACATAATTAGTATAAAATTATAATTATAATATTATTATTATTTAATTATAATTATTATAAAATTACATAATTATAGTTATTATATAATTATAATTATATAACTAATATAGGATTATCATATAATTATAATTATTATACATTTATTATATTATTATGATTATGATAAAAATATTATATAATTATTATTATTATATAATTATTATAAAATTATCATATAATTATCATCATTATATAGTTATAATTATTATATTATGATAATTATTATATAATTATAATTATTATATAATTATTATAATCATAATTATAATTATTGTATTATTATATAATTATAATTATAGTTATTATAATTATTATATAACTATATTTATAATTATTATAACTATTTTGTAACTATAATTATAATTATTATAATTATTATATAATTATAATTACAATTATAATTACTATATATTTATAATTATAATTATGATATAATTATAATGATTATATAATCATAATTATGATTATTATATAATTATAATAATAATTATTTTAAAACTATAATTATAATTATTATAAAATTATAATTATAATTATTATATAATTATAATTATAAATATAATTACTATTTAATTATGATTATAAATATTATATAATTATAATTATTATATGAATATATAATCATGACTATTATATAATTATTACCCAATTATTATTTAATTATAATTATCATATTATTATTATATAAATATAATTATTATATAATTATAATTATTATATAATTATTATATAATTATAATTAATATATAATTAATATTTAATTAATATATGATTATCATATAATTTTAATTATTATACATCTATTATATAATTATGATTATGATATAAATATTATATAAATATAATTATCATATAATTATTATTTAATTATTATTAATATATAATTATTATATGAATATAATTATTATATAGTTACATAATTATAATTATTATCTAATTATAATTATTATATAATTATTATATAATTATAATTATTATAATTATTATATAATTATAATTATAATTATTAGATAATCATAATTACAATTATTAGATAATCATATTTATAATTATAAGATAATCATAATTATAATTATTAGATAATTATAATTATAATGATTAGATAATTATAATTATAATTATTAGATAATTATAATTATAATTATTAGATAATTATAATTATGATTATATAATAATTATAATTATAATTATAATTATTATATAATTATAATTATTATATAATTATAATTATAATTATTATATAATTATAATTATAATTATTATATAATTATAATTATTATATAATCATAATTATAATTATTATATAATCATAATCATAATTATTATATAATTATAATTATAATTATTATATAACTATTATTATTATAAAATTATAATTATAATTATTATATAATTATAATTATTATATAATTATAATTATAATTATAATTATTATATAATTATAATTATAATTATAATTATTATATAATTATAATTTTAATTTTTATATAATTATAATGATCATATAATTATCACATAATTATAATTATTATGTAATTATGATTATTGTAATTATAATTGTAATTATTGTAATCATTATATAATTTTAATTATTTTATAATTATAATTATCATATAATTATTAGTATTATAAAATTAAAATTTTTATATATGTATAATTATGATATAATTATTATATAATTATAATTATTATATTAATATTTTATAATTATAATTATTATATAATTTTTATATAATTATAATTATAATGAATTTATCATATAATTATAATGATTATATAATTATTATATAATTATAATTATTATACAATTATTATATAATTATGATTATTACATAATTATTATATAATGATGATTATTCCACAATTATCATATAGCTATAATTATTATATAATTATATAATTATTATATAACTATAATTATTATAATTAAATTTATTATAATTATTATATAATTATTATTAATTATTATAATTATGATTATTATATAACTATAATTATAATTATTAGAATTAATATATATATATATAAATATATATATATATATATATATATATATATATATATACTCATATAATTATAATTGTTATAATTTTTATATAATTATCATTATAATTATTATATAATTATTTTATAACTATAATTATTATGTAATTATTATATAATTATAATTTTAATTATTATATAATTATAATTATAATTATTATATAATTATAATTATAGTTATTATATAATTATTATTATATAATTATTATATTATAATTATAATTATTATAACTATTATATAATTAAAATTATAATTATTATAATTATTTTATAATTATAATTATAATTATTATAATTATTATATAAATAAAATTATAATTATCATAATTATTATACAATTATAATTATAATTTTTATAAAGTTATAATTATAATTATTATGATTATTATATATATATAATTATAATTATTAAAATTATTACATAATTATAATTATAATTATTATATAATTATAATTATCATAATTATTATCTAATTATAATTAATATATTATCATATAATCATAATTATTATATAATTATTGTATATTATTTATTATTTAATTATAATTATATAACTATCATATAATTTTAATATAATTATAATAATAATTATTATAATTATGATTATAATTCTTATAATTATTATATAGCTGTAAATATAATTATTATATAATTATAATTATCATGATTAATATATAATTATTATCAAATTATTATATAATTATATATAATTATAATCATAATTATTATAATTATTATATAATTATAGTCATAATTAATTATTATATAATTATAGTTATAATTATAATTATAATTATTATGTAATTATTATATAATTTTTATATAATTATAATTATTATATATCTACAATTATTACATAATTATAATTATTATTTAATCTTATTTATAATAATAATAATAATAATAATAATAATAATAATAATAATAATAATAATAATATAATAATAAATTATTATTATTATTATTATCATTATTATTATTATTAATAATAATAACAATAACAATAACAATTACAGTAACAACATTAACATTAAAATTAATAAAAATAATAATAATATTAATTTAATAATAATAATAATAATAATAATAATAATAATAATAATAATAATAATAATAACAATAATAATAATAATAATAATATAATAATAATAATAATAATAATAATAATAAATAATAATAATAATAATAATAATAATAATAATAATAATAATAATAATAAATGGATTTTGAAGTAGCCCTGTCGTCCTGATGGAAGTTCCTTACATAGTAGCTTCCTAGGTTATATTCAACTACAGTGATATATCCCAGAGAATTTTACTTGAGGTATCCAGATTTCTAACTCCTGGCGCGAATATCCCTGGCTTTCGCCTTATGGGATATTGCATAATATCAGAGGACGTATTCTTGACATGCCACATAGCCAAATAGCGTTTACGCTTCGAGAGGGGAAAGTGGCAAGAATTGTTGGTGGGCCGTTATTAAGGCAACGCTCCTACACGTACTATAGTTGGGCGCCAGTATGATGTCACGTCCTGGCGCCATCTTGTCATTCTTTTTGTAGCGTTTTTGAGGTGCTACAGATACAGTGCGTTAGGAAAGTATTAATTTATCCTTTGTAAAAGGAGGGTGGGTCCATCAGGACGACATGGCTACCTCACCTAAAAATAGATTTTTCACTTTGCTCAAAATCCGTTTTTTTGGGCACAGGCCTTGTCGTCCTGATGGAAGTTTACCAGAGCATTAATGTATCTGTGGATTTTTAATAGTGCCAATAACCACAAGATAAATTTTCCTTGGCCATCTAGACCTAGAGACACATGGTGTTACCGTCATATGCTTTTCAACTGATCATGGACTATGTCAGTGCTTCCTGTCCCCTACAGGGAAGAGTCATGGGAGACTCTAGGAAAAAACCCGAGGATTGTAAGTTCAATGAACAATCTAGCAAACCAGTTTGTATATTAGTCTCATCGTATACATATAAAGCATAGTTTGTATTCTGAAAGGAACAAAGTATGTATTGATTACTGACACCTCCCCTGGTTCACTTAGTGCGTTGTAAGCAAGGTAGACAGATTTTCATTCGTGTAGGAAATTTGTACAGTCAGTAAAGCAATTAGATATAAAATCAGTCATTACTAGGGACTGATGCTTGATACCAAAACACATGATTGTGAGGTTGTTCGCTTAGAAGAGATATAGTATATGTTCAGAATATTTTCAAAATCATAGGATAATAAGTGTTCTGACACCTTTATTTTTATAGCATGTTTAGAATTTGTAGGGTGAAATAAGACGCAAAATCCAAAGATGTGTTTATTGCTAAATAATAAATAGCAAGGATACGGTTCATTTTATAATACAATATAAAATTAAAGAAATTTTTGGAAATATTGTGTAAAGCATAGTAAAATAGCAATAACAGAAATAATTGTTTCATCTGAAAAAGAAACATGAAGCCACTGTAAAGGAAATATCGTAATATTCTGTTATTTTTCAATTCTGTCGTTACAGTTCATCAACATTTGCGTAGCGTATGGCACATGTGTAAGTCTTTTATGCTTCTTTCACCTTATTCTTAGAACAGTTCATAGTGTCACTACTTAGACACTTCACTAAACATGTCACTCCGTAGGAGGAAACCATGTACACCCTTCACTAAAGTCCCAATTAGTGCACTGTTCTTTGCAGGATTTAAGCGGCAGGTTTTAGTACACTACCTGCTGCCACCACATAATGCTTTATCTCTTGCACTTATTTCGCACAGTGCTTGAAGAAAACCCTGGATGACTTCCATCCGGTATAGGAGCGAAGACTTTCAAAACATGTTCTGAAAGAAGTTCAGAGACGAAGCCACTTTTCTTGGATCATGACCTGCGGGGGGTGCTGTCTGCATCTGCTCTGTGAATGAAATAGGTGATATTCGCTCTTAATTGTTTCAAGGTCAATGTTGAACTTTAGATTTCTCCTCTGAAAAGCTGTCCTCCCCCAAAGTCTGAAGTTCTACGAAGATATTCTACTGGGCATAGAGATGCATCTTCTATCAGAGGGCAGATTTTCCAGGGACCCCACCTTTTGGTGGGCAGATCATTCTTAGCGAGAAACTCTGGGTCAGGAAAAAGGTTCAGTTCTCCGCAGTCTGTGAACTGAATGTGGCCATCATTCCTCGAAAGGACCACTATTTCGCTAACTCTGGCTCCAGAGGCTAGTGCAAATAAGAATATCACCTTTTGAGTCAAATCCTTCAGGGAACAATCTTCATTGTTCAAGGTAGAGGCTAGATGAAGAACCTTATCCAAGGACCAAGAAATGGGCCTCAGAGGTGCTGCGGGCCGAAGTCGAGTGCAGGCCTTAGGGATCATGTTGAAGATTACATTGGAAAAGTCCACCTGGAAGGCATATAGTAGGGGTCTAGTCAAGGTAGATTTACACGTAGAGATCGTGTTGGCTGCTAAACTTTGTTCATGGAGATGAATAAAGAAAGATGAACAGAAATCTGTTGAGATCTCTTTTGGTTTCTTTGCCTTGAGAAAGGCGACCCATTTCTTCCAGGAAAACTTATTGTCTTCTAGTTGATTTCGACTTGTATTCTTCTAAAAAGTTGATACTGTCCTTTGAAATCCAGAATCTTTTCTTGACTGCTAAGGTGAGAAAATCCTGAGATGAAGGTTTCGGGTTTTCTGTGATGAAGCGGAGACAGTCGACTTCTGCACTTGCTGAGTCAGAACTGGATCCGGCAACGGAATCAGCTTCAGTCGTAGTTCCGTTATCAGGGGAACCGGATGCTGTTGGGCCACTTGTGAGCCACTATCGCTGCTATTCCCTGAAAGGATCTCAGTTTGTTGAGGACCTTTCAGCAGGAGGTTGGCTGGAGGGAACAGGTAAATCCTTGACCATCTGTCCCAATCCATGGACATCACATCCACTGCTTCCACTAGAGGATCCTTGTACGGGGCTACGTACCGGGGTAGCTTCTTGTTGTCGCTCGTTGCGAAGAGGTCTTTCTGCAGTCCTGGGACTTTGTGTAAGATGAAGGAGAATGATCTTGCGTCTAGGGACCATTCTGACTCTATCGGGGTGAGCCTTGATAGAGCGTCTGCCATCACATTGCGGAACCCTTGGAGGTGAACTACTGATAAGTGCCATCTCTTCTTTTCCGCCAGGCGGAAGATGGCCGACATCACTTGGTTGATTTGAGGTGATCTCGAGCCTTGTCGATTCAGGCATCTCAATACCACTTCGCTGTTTAGGACCAGCCGGATGTGGGTTGAGCAGCGAAGTTTCAGTTTCTTCAGTGAAAGAAAAACTGCCATGGCTTCCAGAATGTTGATGTGGAAGGTCTTGAAGAGAGAGGACCAGATTCCTTGGACTTTCCGATGGTGAGAGTGGCCTCCCCATCCTTCTTTTGAGGTATCCGTGTGAACGGTGACTGAATGTGGAGGTGGTTGCAGAGGTACCTTCTTCTTTAGGTACTTGGCCTCCGACCTTGGCTTGAGGAGTGATCGCAGACAAGTTGGTATCGGTCTTGTCAGATCTCTCCGCGCGTTTGATGCATATTTTCTCCAGACTCCTGATACATCTTTTAATTGTGCTCTCAGCACTGGGTCTGTCACTGAGGCAAACTGGAGAGAACCTAGAACCCTCTCTTCTTGCCATCTTGATATCCTGTCGGATTGTAGAAGTCTCTTGACAGATCCCGCTATCTCTCTCCTCTTATTTAATGGAATGAAGAGGCAGTGTGACTGTAAGTTCCAGTGAACGCCCAGCCATTGGAACTCTTGAGCTGGAGATAGTCGAGACTTCCAGGTTGATCTTGAATCCTAGATGTTCCAGGAACTGGATCACTTGCTTGGAGGCTTGCGTACATTCTTCTTCGGATGCTGCCCACACCAACCAGTCGTCCAGGTAGGCAATCACCTGAACTCCCTTCAGGCGTAGTTGACAAATGACTGCGTTCGCAAGCTTTGTGAATATCCTTGAAGCTATGTTTAGTCCGAAGGGCATGGCTCTGAAGACGTATTGTCTCTTTTGCAGTTTGAATTCTAGGTAGGAGGAGACTTGTCGATTGATTGGGATATGCCAATATGCGTCTGCCATGTTTGGGCAGTAGGGTCCTTATGTGTTGAAGAGTAAGCATCCTGAACTTGTGGTTCACTATGAACTTGTTGAGTGGTGACAAGTCCAGAATGACTCTGAGTTTTTCCTAATCCTTCTTCGGAACACAAAATAGCCTTCCTTGGAATTTGACGGACTTTGCCCTCCTTATGACTCTCTTCTCTAAGAGTTCTTGGACATATTCTTCCAGAATGGGGGTTGAGTGCTGGAAGAATTGAGCGAAAGCTGGTGGGGTTGTTTTCCAACTCCACCCCAGTCCGTTCTTGATTAGGCTGTGGGCCCAGGGATCGAAGGTCCAGCGATCCCGGAAAGAGAAAAGTCTCCCTCCTACCGGAAGCATCTCACTTTGAGCGCTGGCTGGAGGACTTGCCTCCTTGGCCACGTCCACCCTTGTTGCTCCTGCCTCTAGCGGGGCGTCTAGAGGAATCTTGAAAGGAACCTCGAGACTTCGGCCGAAAGGTCGTGGATTGCCTTTCAAAGGCTGGGGTGAAAACTGGCGACTGTGTCGCTAGTTGTTGGGGCACCAGTTGGAACGTGGTGGGTGGTTGTGCCACCGTCTGGGACACCGTGGCCACGGGAAGTTGTTGTTGTTGTCGAGATGGGCGAGAGGGCACTCTTGGTCTCTTAGTCTTCCTTTTGGGTTGGGGACCCTCCTTTGGTGAAGACTTTTTCTTAGTCGACAAGCCCCACTTATGGAGAAGATACCTATTCTCCGTGGCGGCTTTGTTGACGACCTTTTTGACCACATCACTTGGGAAGAGGTCTTTTCCCCAGATGATAGAAGCTATCAGCTTCCTTGGTTCGTGACTCACCGCAGCTAAGGCAAACACGAACTCTGTACAAGCCCGTCTGGCTTTTTTGAAGTTGTACAGGTCCTTGGTGACTGTTGCCAAATGAGCTTTGGCAAAAACCATGTACATGTCTGGGGTTTGTGGGACACTTGATATTGTCTCCAGTCCAGTCTGGAGGGACATCGAGGCGGCAAGTCTTTCCTTTGTCTCCTGCTCTCTGAGCAGGAGGAAGTCCAACAACTTGGGGAGGTCTTCTCCGAACTGACGTCCGGCAATGTCAGCCTCATATTTCCCGACTGAGAAGGTGTTATAAACATCCTTCCAGTCTGCATTGTCTGATGGTAGGGCAAGGGAAAAAGGCCTACACTCCTCGAGTGTGGGGCAAGGTTTTCCTGCCTCTACTGCCTTTAAGGCTGCCTTGAACCATTTTTCCATAAAGGGGAAGGCACAGGAAGAAGCAGCAATGATGGACGGGTGATTCTTGCTGAGAGCTGGTACCTTAGAGCTAGTAAAGGCCCTTTCTTTCAAGGTACTAGTGAACAAGGCCTGGGCTTAGGGAGGTCCAGTATGATGACCTCTTTCGGCTCCGTTTCCTCTTTCGAGGGAGGTTCCGTCCTTATACAAACGTAGCAGTCAGGATAGGCCCCTTTGCTGGGCCAGAACTCGATATCCTCTACTGGGACCGTACCCAGCTTGTCGAAGAGGAAGATCTTCCCTCCTGACATAGGCATGTGCTCAGCATACCTCTAAGGGTTGACGTCCAAGAAAGGGGGAATCTCCTTAACGTTTAGCTTCTTGGGGGCTAAACCGGAAGTCACGAGCTGGTGCATCTCAGTACAAAGCGAAGCTTCCTTCTCAGATGACTCCTTCTTCATATCCTGAAACATAGATAAGAGAGAAGTTAAAGTATGGCTAATCGTATCCAATTGGGGGGCAGAGGAGGTCGACAGGACAGGCTCAGCCACCGGAGCCGATGAAACCGAAATAATCTCGGTTACTTCATCGTCGCCTTCAGGAGGTACTTCAGCCTCCTGCTCTTGCTCTTCGGCTAGAAGACTGCGTTCTGTATCCTCGGAAACTACCGACATATCTTCTAGCTGGATGTCCTTCATGGCATCCGAAACTTCAGATTCTATCGGAATCTGGACGAGGGGGATCTCAGACTGAGGTTGAGGGATAACTGCATCCGAAGATGCCCTAGGGAAAAGACAAACCCTCATTCTTTCATTAGTAAGGTATGGGCCAGTGGTGTTCTTTTGAAAACCCCTGACCTATTTCCGCAGCTTCTCTCTTGCTGCATCCCTTAACTCAGTTGACTTTTGATCATCAAAAGCCTCAGTAACCAGATTGGAACATACGTCACATACCTGGGGGTCCCAATACTTAAGAGAGCCCTTCGTCGTCGCGCAGCGTACGTGGGTCCTGCACAAACCATGGCTGCAGAAGTTCTTACTACGGACCTTGCAGAAGTGGTTCCCGCACTCGGGATAGTCCTCCTGTAAAGAAAGGAAAGGCGGACGAGTATTCGGTGAATTATCTCACACAATTCATCATACAATGTTATGTATATTTTAGCTTAGGATAGGTAAGCTAGAAAGGAAAGAAGAAAGACACCTACATGTGTTTCCTGCTCAGCCAATTGCTATGACCTCCCTCAATATAGAATCTTGGGCATTCTAATATAGAATTAATAATAGAAGACATTTTATCCTCAGGATATATAAAGGTGTAACATAACAGTCTTCAAGAATTCAATATTGGGTATTGAATGTGGTGATCACTGAAAATTTATTAAAAGAAAGAATCGCTTTTTCTATCAAGTGGTCTCACAATAGGCTGCCCATGAAACACCTTGTAGATTGGAAAATGTATGGGCTACCGTACAGACTGTACAGTGGTTTATTTATTGCAGTATAATCAATATCGCAATCTTTACTGACCCCTCCATGGCCATATACTGTAGTACCTATCGTAATATGCCGGCAGTTCCTGGGTTTTAGAAGAAGGTGTACTGCCTTCAAGTGGTAGTGGGCGGCAGACCGCCGGCAATTGCATGCCGCCGGCAGCCGGGGGGTTACCGACATTCGGCGGTCCCCCCCGGCAGCTGGCGGCGAGTGATATGTCGTCAGACAAGTATTCGACTGGCTTCCGGCAGCCGGCCGGTGTGCGCCGGCTGTCGTTGGGTCGCCGACCGTCGGCAACCCATAACATTAGGCGGTAGTGCAACCTGCCGGCGGACCACAGTCCTGCCGGCTGCCGGCAGCTAGCCCAGCGTACTTGGTAAAAGAGAGAGAATAATGGATGGGAGGGGGAAGCAAAGGCTCAGCCTTGCAGCCCTCCATCCAGAATGAGGGTTCATATGGAAGGGGGAATTACATTCGGGCTTCCATCCAGCCACAACCCTACCGGTACCAGGCGGCAGGGTTATGGAAGGCAGACCAAGAGAGGACTGAAGAACACTCGATAGGGTAGGAGAATCTCTGCCGGCAGTCGACAGAGAACCCGAGCCAATCCCACAATCTACCCGCACTAGGGTCGATTGTAGAATGATGGCCAAGATGTGTGAAGGCTAGGTCAACACTAAAGGACAGCAAGGGGAGGGATGAGGGTCCTGTAGGTGAGGTAGTAGCCGGCAGGTTCTACCCCACCTAAAAAGACTCCATTCCAACATAAAGACAACCCCAAGGGGCCAGGGAATTCAATTCCCTAGTCTAGGGTTAGCCTATAGGATGAGATGGCAGCACCCACACCGCTGTCTCAGGTGTTAGGAACAGAGTCTAGTGTCGGGGACCGTAAGCACGGGAAGAAATCAATTCTTCAGCTTAGGATCTGCCGGCACAGGACTGTGTGCTAGGCCACAGGGAGGAAGCATCATATCATATAATGCCTTCAGGTGAGGCCTAGGGAGGTCTAGCCTCCTGCTTTGGTAGCTTAACCTGACTTAGGAATTCAATTCACCAAGCCAGACGGCCACCGACCACAGACGAATACTCTGATGTTCTGTCCTAAACTCAAAACCGACCTCTGCGGTTGAGGGAAGGGACAGAAACTCCCTAGCCTAGATTTACCCGAAAAAAAATTCACGGTAAAGCCGACTAGGGTTAGCCTAGGCTAACTCAGAGGGAAAGAGATAGCTCTTAAATCTCCCAAGGAGATTAGTATCGACTTAAAAAGAATAGGAGGTGTCAGTCTCCACTTAATAAGACGATGCAAGGGCAATCGGGGACATGTATGTAAGTATACTAAAGCCCCAAGGCTAGTAGCCTAGTGAGGATCGGTCACCAAAAACTCTGTCGTATACTATCTTGGAAGAGGAAAATTTATATGCAGTAATATCTTATATGTATAAAATACTGCCTAAAGCTTCAAAAAATTATCACACCAGGAAAACTATATCATGCATGAGAGTAAATGTAGGTGCCTATGCTAGGAAGCCTAGAACTCGTGGGGCTCGGTAAATAAATTGCCAAATCCACGGTACAATCGGCATAATATAAAATTTCCTAGCTAAATTACTAAATAGCTAAATTTATTAAAGTGAAATATACCGGGAATGTCGTTCTGACTAACTAAATGGCACATACAAACAACGATCGCGTCCATGACGCCATCCGGTTAGGCAACAGCTCTTGTTACATTAATTACGACTTTAATCCAAGAGAAAATTGGCAAGAGCTTACATCTATACCAAATACAGATAATATTTAACTTTCTAAAGGCAGATGAAGCTGGAGAAAGCATCATAGCGGTAAATAAACTCCAAATTAGCGAGAGGCACAGGGAATAACACCGAGCTAGGTAGGGCTACTAGAGAAAGAATGACAAGATGGCGCCAGGACGTGACTTCATACTGGCGCCCAACTATAGTACGTGTAGGAGCGTTGCCCTAATAACGGCCCACTTACAATTCTTGCCACTTTCCCTTCTCGAAGCTTAAACGCTATTAGAGAAATAATAATAAATCTAGGGATATTCCCGCCAGGAGTTAGAATTCTGGATACCTTAAGTAAAATCCTCTAGGATATATCACTATAGTTAAATATAACCTATGAGGCTACTAAGAAGGAACTTCCATCAGGACGACATGGCCTGAGCCAAATAATAATAATAATAATAATAATAATAATAAAAATAATAATAATGATAATGATAATAATGATAATAACAACAATAACAATAATAATAGATAACAATAATAACAATAATATTAACGATAATAAAAAACAATAACAATAATAATAGATAACAATAATAACAATAATATTAATAATAATAATAACAATAATAAAAATAATAAATGATAACAATAATAGCAACAATAACAAAAACAATAACAATGAAAATAACAATAATAATGAAAATAATAACAACAATAACAACAATAACAATAGCATTAATAATAATAATAATAATAATATAATAATATAATAATAATAATGATAATAATGATAATAATAATAATAATGATTTATTAATGATAATAATAATGATTTATTAATGATAATGATAATAATGATAATAATGAAAACACTACTACTACTACTACTACTACTACTACTACTACTACTACTAATAATAATAATAATAATAATAATAATAATAAAAATAATAATAATTTATGAATACTAATACTAATAATAATAAATAATAAATAATAAATAATGAATAATAAAAAATAAAGAATAAAAAATAAAGAATAAGGAATAAGGAATAAGAATGAAGAATAGATAATAAATAAAAAATAATAAATAATAAATAATGAATAATAACAATAACAATAACAATAAAAAAACACAAAAAAATAATAATAATCATAATCATAATCATAATAGTTAAATAATATTAATAATTAAAATAATTAAAATAATTTTATTTACAATAATTAAAATAAAGAAAATAATCATAATAATTATAATGATTATAATAATTATAATAATTATAATAATAAATAATGAATGAAAATAATAATAGAGATAACAATAATTCATCAATAACTATAACATTAACAAAAAAAACAATAACAATAAAAAACGATTATAATAATATTAATAATAATAATAATAATAATAATAATAATAATAATAATAATAATAATGATAAAAGTGATTTATTATTATTATTAATGATAATGATAATGATGTTGATAATGATAATGATAATGATAATAATTTATTAATGATATTAATAAAAATGATAACAATAATATTAATATTAACAATAATAATAATAATAATAATAATAATAATTATGATAATATTAACAAAAACAACACCAACAATAACAATAACAATAATAATAATGATAATAATAATAATAATGATTTATTATTATTATTATTAATAATAATAATAATAATAATAATAATAATAATAATAATAATACAATAACATTTATAACAAAAATAATGATAGCACTAATAATGATATTATTAACAATAAAAATAATATTAATAACAATCATAACAATAATAATAACAACAATAATAATAATAAATGATAACAATAATCACAATAATAAATGATAACAATAATAACAATGATAACAATAATAAGGATATTAATAATAACAACAACAACAATAATAATAACAATAATAATAATAATAATAATAATAATGATAGTAACAACAACAATAACAATAATAACAATAATGATAACATCAATAATAATAATAATAATAATAATAATAATAATGAAAATAATAACTATAATAATAAAAATCCCATCCATCCATCCATATACCAAGGCAATTCCCCCAATTTTGGGGGGTAGCCGACACCAACAATGAAACAAAACAAAAAGTGGACCTCTACTCTCTACGTTCCTTCAGCCTAACCAGGGACTCAACCGAGTTCAGCTGGTACTGCTAGGGTGCCACAGCCCAACCTCCCACATTATCCACCACAGATGAAGCTTCATAATGCTGAATCCCCTACTGCTGCTACCTCCGCGGTCATCTAAGGCACCGGAGGAAGCAGCAGGGCCTACTGGAACTGCGTCACAATCGCTCGCCATTCATTCCTATTTCTAGCACGCTCTCTTGCCTCTCTCACATCTATCCTCCTATCACCCAGAGCTTTCTTCACACCATCCATCCACCCAAACCTTGGCCTTCCTCTTGTGCTTCTCCCATCAACTCTTGCATTCATCACCTTCTTTAGCAGACAACCATTCTCCATTCTCTCAACATGGCCAAACCACCTCAACACATTCATATCCACTCTAGCCGCTAACTCATTTCTTACACCCGTTCTCTCCCTCACCACTTCGTTCCTAACCCTATCTACTCGAGATACACCAGCCATACTCCTTAGACACTTCATCTCAAACACATTCAATTTCTGTCTCTCCATCGCTTTCATTCCCCACAACTCCGATCCATACATCACAGTTGGTACAATCACTTTCTCATATAGAACTCTCTTTACATTCATGCCCAACCCTCTATTTTTTACTACTCCCTTAACTGCCCCCAACACTTTGCAACCTTCATTCACTCTCTGACGTACATCTGCTTCCACTCCACCATTTGCTGCAACAACAGACCCCAAGTACTTAAACTGATCCACCTCCTCAAGTAACTCTCCATTCAACATGACATTCAACCTTGCACCACCTTCCCTTCTCGTACATCTCATAACCTTACTCTTACCCACATTAACTCTCAACTTCCTTCTCTCACACACCCTTCCAAATTCTGTCACTAGTCGGTCAAGCTTCTCTTCTGTGTCTGCTACCAGTACAGTATCATCCGCAAACAACAACTGATTTACCTCCCATTCATGGTCATTCTCGCCTACCAGTTTTAATCCTCGTCCAAGCACTCGAGCATTCACCTCTCTCACCACTCCATCAACATACAAGTTAAACAACCACGGCGACATCACACATCCCTGTCTCAGCCCCACTCTCACCGGAAACCAATCACTCACTTCATTCCCTATTCTAACACATGCTTTACTACCTTTGTAGAAACTTTTCACTGCTCGCAACAACCTTCCACCAACTCCATATAACCTCATCACATTCCACATTGCATCCCTATCAACTCTATCATATGCTTTCTCCAGATCCATAAACGCAACATACACCTCCTTACCTTTTGCTAAATATTTCTCGCATATCTGCCTAACTGTAAAAATCTGGTTCATACAACCCCTACCTCTTCTAAAACCACCCTGTACTTCCAAGATTGCATTCTCTGTTTTATCCTTAATCCTATTAATCAATACTCTACCATACACTTTTCCAACTACACTCAACAAACTAATACCTCTTGAATTACAACACTCATGCACATCTCCCTTACCCTTATATAGTGGTACAATACATGCACAAACCCAATCCACTGGTACCATTGACAACACAAAACACATATTAAACAATCTCACCAACCATTCAAGTACAGTCACACCCCCTTCCTTCAACATCTCAGCTTTCACACCATCCATACCAGATGCTTTTCCTACTCTCGTTTCATCTAGTGCTCTCCTCATTTCCTCTATTGTAATCTCTCTCTCATTCTCATCTCCCATCACTGGCACCTCAACACCTGGAACAGCAATTATATCAGCCTCCCTATTAACCTCAACATTCAGCAAACTTTCAAAATATTCCGCCCACCTTTTCCTTGCCTCCTCTCCTTTTAACAACCTTCCATTTTCATCTTTCACTCTCTCTTCAATTCTTGCGCCAGCCTTCCTTACTCTCTTCACTTCTTTCGAAAACTTCTTCTTATTCTCTTCATATGACTGACCCAATCCCTGACCCACCTCAGGTCAGCTGCCCTCTTTGCCTCACGTACCTTGCGCTTTGCTTCCACCTTTTTCTCTCTATATTTTTCATACTTCTCTATACTATTACTCTGCAGCCATTCTTCAAAAGCCCTCTTTTTCTCCTCCACTTTTACCTTCACTCCTTCATTCCACCATTCACTGCCCTTCCTCATGCTGCCTCCAACAACCTTCTTGCCACATACATCACTTGCAATCCCAACAAAATTTTCTTTTACTAACTTCCACTCCTCCTCTAAATTACGTGTTTCTCTTACTCTCACCTCGTCATATGCCATTTTCAACCTTTCCTGATATTTACTTTTTACCCCCGGTTTTATTAGCTCTTCAACCCTCACTACCTCCCTTTTACATCCACCTACTCTATTCCCCCACTCTTTTGCTACAACTAATTTTCCTTCCACCAAAAAATGATCAGACATACCGTTAGCCATACCCCTAAACACGTGCACGTCTTTCAATCTTCCAAACATTCTTTTAGTTATCAACACATAATCCATTAATGCCCTTTCTACTACTCTTCCATTTGCCACTCTTACCCATGTATACTTATTTTTATCTTTCTTTTTAAAGAAGCTAGCACTTATTACCATCTCTTGTTCAACACACATATCTACCAGTCTCTCACCACTCTCATTTTCACCTGGTACGCCATACTTCCCAATGACACCTTCTACCTCTCCAGCACCCACTCTAGCATTTAAGTCACCCATAACAACTACATAATTCCTTCTACCCAGTCCTTCTACACACCTGGTTAATTCATTCCAGAACTCATTCCGCTCCTCTTCACTTTTCTCACTACCTGGCCCATACGCACTGACAAACGCCCAACATTCCCTACCCAACCTAACCCTTACCCACATTAACCTAGATGATATCTCCTTCCATTCCACTACTTTACCTGTCATCCATTCACTCAGCAATAACGCCACACCCTCTCTCGCTCTTCCCCTTTCAATCCCAGACACTCTACCTGACATTTCACCAAACATCACTTCACCCTTTCCTTTCATCTTTGTCTCACACAAGGCCAATACATCCATCCTTCTACTTCTAAACATACTTCCAATCTCACATCTTTTACTCTCTATCGTACTACATCCACGCACATTCAAACACCCCAAAACTAGAGTGCGGGGAGCAGTCACTCTCCCCCCAGCTCCATCTCTTTGTCGATGTCTCGTAGGAATTTTATACAGGAGAGGGGGTTCCCAGCCCCCTCGTCCCGTCCCTTTTAGTCGCCTCGTACGACACGCAGGGATAACGTTGGCGCTATTCTAATTTTTATATGCCCCCGCGGCCACAGGGGGCATAATAAAAATAATAACTATAATAATAACAATAACAACAATAATAGCAATAACAATAAAAACAAGAACAATAATAACAATAACAATAATAACCATAACAATAACAATAATAACAATAATAATAACAACAATAACAACAAAACAAAAACAACAATAATAATAATAATAATAATAATAATAATAATAATAATAATAATGATAATAATAATAGCAATAAAAATAATAATAGCAATAAAAATAATAATAACAACAATAATAATAATAATAATAATAATAATAATAAT
>NC_090736.1:87241867-87259367 GCF_036898095.1 Palaemon carinicauda
TGGTTCCTGTGAAATTCACTCGTCAAACTGTTTCAAATATAGTTTATAGATGGTTTGCCCATATTACTGATATCTGTTTTAATAACTTTGTGTGTGCACCTGTTTTGTCTTTAAAACATTATAAAAACATTTATTCTTTAATAAATGTAATGAACACCACCCTGCCACTAAATAGTATGCCACTAATGGCGGTGAGTTCTCGTCAATGTCATATGGTATTTTCATGCATAGGTTTTTTTTTTACTTTTTTTCAATTGCGTTATCCACAGTAATGACGTATGTGCGTGGACCTATTATGTAGATCATAATCATTGAGGAAATTTTATGCAAATTTCTAGCAGTGAGAGGTAAATAATCAGTTCAGTTTATATGTGTAATTTCAAAAGTGTTGATTCACAACTCCTTACACAAATCTATTTTTTTTATGTAAGTAAATGCCTGTTTACAAATAAGTAGAGTCCTAGAAATGAACTATAAGAGTTTCAATTTTTTTTTAGGTTGATGCTGCTGTTAACACTGCAGCCCTCACAATGGCTAGTGAGACCAGTAATCCGCAGCAAACAAATGATAACTGCCCTTACCTTCGCAGTCAATCGACTAAGCTTGCTGTATCGACATCTTGGGTTTTACCAAAAGTCTGCATATTCTTCAAAAAAAAAAAAAAAAAAAAAAAAAAAAAAAAAAATCGTAAGAAAATTCGGGGAAAGGAACAAACACCACATGTGCATGTGATTCGGTCGAGACAAATATCAAAGAAGGTGCTCGTGCTTTAAATGACAGTGAAATGCTTGTGATGATAGGTGACATTGGGTTTCCTAGCAAAGAGGTGAAATATCATAATGAATGTAAACGAGCATACCTGAATCAAAAAAGGGACACATTAAAGAGAACAGTGTCTCCGAATAGTGACAATGCAAACAGTATTGCTTTAACAAGTATATTCCAATACATTGCATCCTCAGTCATTGACAATTATCGGCCTGCATACCTTGTTTCATTACATCGGCGTTACCTTAGAGTTCTAGAGCAAATGTCTGAAGTTGAGATTGTACCTCACAAAGTCTCAACTTTAGGGGATAAAATTATGAAATATTTTTTTGATAGAGTCAAAATAGATTAAGTAAGAAAGAAGGGTTGGTAGTGTATTCTAGCAAGGCAAATAAAAAACTGGCCCTTTTATGAGCTTCAAAATTTAGCAGCTCAGAAGAGCATATTGTGACTGTAGCAACCTCTACATTGCGTTCTAACATCCTCGACATTTGTAAGTGTGCACCTGAATTGCCTGTCTCCTTGTCACTTGATGATTTTAAGAAAGGGCAAGTATAAATTCAAGACCTTCTTCATTTGTTTTTTACCACACTTCTCAGTGGCTTTCAGAATAAAGATAAGCCTAGTGAATCAGTAAAACGAAGAGTAGTCTCACTATCCCAGGATGTTATTTTCTGTATCAGCCGGGTAAGAGTAAAACCATCCAAGCATTTTTGTCTGGGAGTCGGAATGAAAAGCCGCACAGGTAGTCGTAAAGTTGTGGAAATTCTTAATCACTTGGGTCATGCGGTAAGTTATCCCACAGTTGAATCAATAGACTGAAATAGCGTAAAAAATCACAGCAGAAGGGCAGCTTTTACCTGATATGCTCTTACCTCAAGTTGGTCTCTCCACAGGTCTTGCTTGGGAAAATTATGACAAGCTGACAGAAACTCTATCTGGCAAAGACACTCTTCATGACACCGTTGGGATATACTACCAGAATATGCCTGCTGCAGGGGTGGTGCAAGGTGCTCAGACTGAAGGGACCACGAATACTGATGCAATTACTGACCAAGTACCTGTAAAAAGATGACGAATATTTGATGCGCCTCAGTGACAAATCATGCCATATAAAAGAAAGCCATCACTGTCGAAGTTCGAATTTGAAAAATATTCACAAGATCCACCATCCAGCCTGGAGATAGCAAAGAAAATGGATATCATCTGGTCAATCTGCTGCTGCCTGATGTCCAGCACCCCTATGTGGTGTGGCTGGAATTCCTTGGTCACAGAGGACAGACTCCCTTTGCAGCAGATTGGGTATATGGAAAATATTGAACTGCCATCAACAAGATTGGATGTAGTTAAAGAAACTTTGGTCAGGTCTCAAAAGGTTGCGTGTGAGTGCGGTGAGGCATATGCTATAGTGACATATGACCTTGCTATCGCAAAACCTGCACTCCAGATCCAAGCATAAGAATCCCCTCTCTTTGACAATATCTTCATCTGTTTTGGTGTATTTCATATTTCCATGGCCTATTTCAGCACATTAGGTTATATTGTTGAATAGTCTGGTTGTACCGAGGTTCTTTGCTCGGCTGACGTGTTGACTCATGGTTCAGTACGAGGGTTCATTGGTGGAAAACATTTTAACAGATGCAACCATATCCATCCCCTGTTCGCACTTGCCTTGCAGATTCTGGACAGTGACAAGATCTTTTAGGGGAGCAATTGTGAGCTGTCTCCTGGAAATGGCTGGAATTACACTGGTGGATGATGCAATACAAGAACTAAAGCCATCGAGGATAGCCAGAGACAATGCAGATCTTAAGAGCACGATCACAGAGATGGAGAACACTCCTAATCCATTCAGTGTTAATGATGATACTGGCAAAGCTGCCTCGGATGGTGTGAAAGACAGTCTTCTGCAGTCAAAAGAAACTGGATCTACCTGGCATCAAGTTTTTGTTAATGAATGTAAGGTGGGCGTTTTGAATGGGCTGTTAAGCGAAGAAAGGTGATAAATTTCACACAGGATGCAGTAAAAGTTAAATTCGCCACAAAGGACAAACATATCAAGGAAGCAAAATGCACCAGAGACATATTTGGAAGGCTGCTGTATTTGTCAGTAATACAAGAACTTGATCTCAGTATTCTCCTGTCTTATCCTCTCACTCCAGTTCCTTTCTCATTGTGTCTTATAACCGGTGATATGAACAAGGCATCAAAGAGCACATTAATGGAAAAATTAGAAGCAATGGGAACCTTGAATGCCATACCAGACAGGACTAAGGTGTATATTATTGATGCTATTTTCTTCTTCCATACGCTTGACATGCCATCCACCTATGGGGGAATGGCAATGTCTATTTTGAAATAAGCTTGTAGCACTGGTGAAATTGTACACATAGTCTGTGACATATCCTAATGGGCCAAGTATCAAGGACATTGAACATGACTTGCATGGTAGGGGACCGACTACCCACATAATCACTGGCTCATCAAAGAAAAGACCACCAGATCTCAACACGGCGTGGAGCACATCACAATTCAAAACAGAGTTTTTGGCATTCTTGAAGGATGAATGGTCATCAGATAGATATGCATCGACTCTTCAGGGACATCAGGTCTACTTTGCAGTGGAACGTGAATGCTACCTTTACACTTCTGCAAGTGGAACTGTCAACAGGATCCTGGTTCATGAGCTTCGGTGCAGGCATGAAGAAGCCAATACACGGTTACTGTACCATGTAAACTTTGTTGCTGTTAACCATGATGTATCCCCAGTGATTGTCATTCGCAGTAACGACACTGACGTCTTCATACTCATTTTCTACCATGCTAGGGTTCTTAATGCACAGATTTTGGATGGATGCTGGCTTGAGTTCTAGAAATTCCGGGCATTTCATAGATATCTCACATCTTGCAACCAAACTGACTGGACCTACTGTATATGCGATGCTCTACCAAGTTTCCACGCTCTGACAGGCTGTGATTACACAGCCTCTTTTATGAGAAAAGCAAAGTGGAAGCCATTTGAAATAATGAGAAACAACCCTAGGTTTCACATCAGCAATTAGTCACCTTGGAGACTCAGATGTCATCGATCCAGATGTTGCTGTTGTAATTGAAGAGTACTTGTGCACTGTCTATGGAGTTTGGAACCTGACAAGTGTTGATGAAGCCAGGCTTCAACTTTTCCGCAAGTTGTATGCCTCAAAGAAGAAAACTGATCCGTTGGATAAAATCAAAACTACAGACCCCTGTTGTCTTCCTTCTTACCAAAGAGTGTTGCAACAGAAGTTGCTAAGAACTAACTTTGTTGCACACATATGGAGGAATGCAAGGGAAGCCGATCCAATCCCATTTGGATTTTTAGAGAAGTCCATATTAGTAATATTACTGGAATAGATCTCACCTTCTTCAAAAAACTTTTTTTGTATCTCTTGTTTTATATTTTATGAATTTTTAGTAAATCTTTAGCATTTTTTATGTTTTATTTAGCCAAAATACAACTAAAACCCAAATTCGGTATTTCAAAGGGCTGACCTTGACCTTTTGACCCCTGGTAACATCTAATAATAAATGAATTAATTTAGATTGTTATCGAATAAGTCTATTGGTCAATAGCATCATTTTGGTATATAGTTCTTTATTCTAGGCCCAGTGTGAGAGGAGCTGCAGCCAATTTACTTTCCATAACCCCCATATTTTTCCGAAAAATGAAAAGTGCGTTTTCGGACAAAAGGGGTTAATAAAATCCACACCCACCACTGCCCAACTTGAAGATACCCATTTTTGGATGTCCCCTGGAAGACCCTTTCCAAAAATACCCACTACAATTTTGGTCATCTCCGGTAAATAAATGGCTGCTAGCTCTCGCTCAATTAGTAGCGAGAAAAATATGCAGTTTTTCATGGAGCCAATGTAAGCTTATTGACATTTTGGACAGTTACACCACCATAGACCCAAGGTATTTTGAAGCTCTCCTTCAAGTTTAACAAAACTTAATTTTGGAAAAATTATAGGATATTATATTCGGTCTAATTTTTGGTAGGTATTTCATTCATTTTAGTTTTAAGATATTTGTTTGTTTCATCATTAAAATAAGCTAATTTGATGAAGGGTTAAAAGTTTTTTTGGACCAAACTTTCTTGACCGAGGACAAAATATATTGTCTAAAATATACTGTACTAAACTTTTGAGCATGTGGACAATTTTACGTTACCTTTAATGTAGAAATAAATAGAAATTTCGCAATACTTAATTTATAAGGTTAACAAATTAAAATTTACAGCAATACATAGCTTTTATATCTAATCATTATAAAGTGAATGAAAAATGTTTGTCGAGCTGGATAAGAACAATACATTCCGAGAGACAACTCCCAGTGATAACGACACAATCACAGAAGAGGTGACGCAGAGCCTCCCCAATCCACTGCCGATTAGCCCCACTCTTAGCTATTCTGAAAACCGTAAATAAATGATTTGTAAATTTTATCGAAATATCAGTAAAATATTGGTAGAAAAGCCTTAGAAAAATATATAATCTGTATATAAAGCCAGACCGATGTCAAATGTCAAGTTGTGAAGTGAAAAAAGCCTTTACAAAACTAAACAATCTGACACCGCAATATCTCCTGACAACATATTATTATGGTAAGTAAGAAATACAGGCTAATCTAGATTGTTACCGTGACTCTTAACCCAAATATAAGTTTCAATTTTTCAACCGTTAAAATATAAAGAAATAACCGGACTGATTTCTGGACTTTAAACCAAGTTAAATATGGCAATTCACCTTTTATAATATTTAAGAAACAGCTTAGCAAAGGACTTTATTTTTGGTGGGTCCAGAGCAAAAATGGAAACCTTAAGCAAAATTGTTACTTTAAGTAAATGTGTCTTAAATCACCAGGGAAATACCACATCTCACATTCAGGGTGACATACCTCAAGCACATCCATTCCAGCAAATATTGCGAGGAAATTCATGTATGATGATATTAGGCGATTCATTGAAGTCGGTTGATGATTTCCAGACAGGAGCTGTCCCCGGACTATGGTTCACTTATATCCTCATTGTTTTCATGCCGTCCAAATCAACACGATGATGAAAGGGCATGAAGACATTTATACCCCCAATATAATTCGAGGAGAGTAAAAAGCTCTTCGTCTTTACCAGACTCAAGGTCTATATATACCAGGTCAGCCAACGCGCAGCTTAAGCTGTGAATCACCCATACTGTGACGTCAAGCTTCCCCGTCTCACACACGTGGGTAAACAAAACAAAGGACCGTTGCCTTAGTTAGCTACCTATAGAGGTAACGTAAACAATAGGAGACGCTGTGTTCATTATCATTTTATTTATTCATTCATTTCGTCACTAATAATTCCAAGTAACTGCGCAGTATTTGGCTGTTATAATAGACATGATAAAACTAAAAGCTCAAACATAAAATACCATCGATTTCCAAAAGAAAAACCATACATAGACTAGTGGATACATGCATGTTGCCGTGCAGACAGAATTAACGTTGTGGATGCTACTGTTTGCTCGATTCCTTTTAAACCAGGCGATTACAAAGATGACATGAAGTCTAGGTTACTAGGTATTGAAAGTCCAGGAAATTGACTACCTACTTACACAAACACTAAATCAAGATTGCCTTGAACATTTCTTTGGGTGTATAAGGCAAATGGATGGGCACTATGATCATCCTCATGCTTTGAACTTTAAATTTCGGCTAAAAAAAATGTTACTAGGAAAGGAAATTAAAGTATTAAGTGAAAAGTGTAATATCACCACCGTTGAAAAATCTCATGAATCAGCCAAAGACAATGAATCTATCATGAAAGAAAGGTACTTAGCGTTAGAAATAGGCCTAACAATGCAGATATTCAGAAATTTAGATTTAGATTTAGAGAGAGATGCATTAGAGGAGGAATAAGACCTTTTGAGAGCAAATAAAGAAAGATATTGGGGGAGTAATTGAGGAGGAAGCTCTCAAATACATTGGTGAATATATTGTAAAGAAATTTTGTGTAAAATATCCTGAGTTAGGAAATAAGACTGAAGAAGTGCTAAGGAATGATACTTGGATAGTATGTGTTAATCGGGGGGAATTACATGCACCTTCTAGTCAGTTTTTTTCATAGTTGTTCATAATGCGGGAGATTTTGAATGGTGTACACGGGAAAGCTCTCATGGAGGGAAAAAATTGTTTTAAAAAGCTTTATTTAGAATTAAATAGTCTGGTATTGAAGTTCCTGACGATGTTATTGCTTTTTTTTTTTGTTAAGATATCGGTATATTTTCGAATGCGATATCTTAATAATTTGATAAAGTATAGAAAACCTCAAGGACAACCATGTAGGGAGGCCTTAAGAAAAATAATGAATGTTGTCACTTAATAAA
This sequence comes from Palaemon carinicauda, assembly GCF_036898095.1. Taxonomy (NCBI): domain Eukaryota; kingdom Metazoa; phylum Arthropoda; class Malacostraca; order Decapoda; family Palaemonidae; genus Palaemon; species Palaemon carinicauda. The sequence continues at coordinate 87,249,038 of NC_090736.1, forward strand.
ATATTTTCAAAAGGTAAAATGTTGTTTTATTTACATTGACTGTGTGATAGATCTACGTTCTTAATGGGTCTCGCCAACACTAAGCCCCTTCAGATGACGTAGGTGCGCAGAAGAGGCTTAAAATCGGTACGCTGTCTGGCTGACCTGGTATATCTGGACCGTGACCAGACTGTACCTTCCTTTCTACTTCCGTTCGTTAATTTGGAACTTCAGTTTTCGACTCTGCCTTCCGAAATTTTTCTGAGAAAAATGAGTAGTCAGCAGTACGATTGTTCAAAACAAACAAATGGTTTTCCCACTATAAACAGAGGCAAACATGTCACCTGAACAGATGGGTATTTACATAATTAACAATATAGTTTGACATGGGAGAATATAAAAACTTAGTTTAAAAATTCCAAGTATCAGTTTTTAACCTGAAACCCTAAAACGCTAACTCAAGAGATACTTTTATTACCAATGTTTTAGGTTTGTAATAAAAGATTTCGGATGGGAACCCATTGTTGGAAAAGAACTTTCCAAGGAAATATATTCCTTTATGAAAATTTTCAGAACATGTTAGTCTAAATACTCGGTCGAACATTGTGCTAAATGTGTTTGTCTTGAAATCATCATAGCATCTACTCAAAAAGTTAACTCCGAGACCTGTGTGAGGTTTTCTGTAGATACTGGTACCATTATTTGATTTTTTTTTTTATCTATTGAAATGTCTACAAAGGGAATTTGACCATCCTGTTCTTTTTCTATCGTAAATTTGATTTTCTGATGTTGCATATTCAAGTGATTTAAAAATTTTCCCGCATCTTTCTTTCTTTTTTAATATTACAAACGTGTCATCTACGTATCTTTTGGAGTAAGTTGGTTTAACATCGGATGGGCAATCATTTAGCCATTTTTCTTCATGATAGCAAAGAAAAAATATTTGCCAGAGTTGCAGATAAAGGTGAGCCCATTGCTAAACTCTCATTTTGTTTGTAGTAGGTCTATGGTGGTGTATTTGTTTAACTGTCCAAATTGCCATTTAGCTTATAATGGAACCATGAAAAATGCATTTTTTTTCTCGCTACCAGGATCACAAAGGAATTAACAGCCGAACTGGCAGAGCCTTGCCCAAACCTTTACAGTCCAGCATACGAGATCACTGTATCATGGATTACAAGTGTTCGTTCTCATTGGATATCTTTTCAATGCTATATAGAGGCTAATATGTAAATGAAATAAGAATAACAGAGTAATTTTTATAAAATCTGAAAAGCCATAACTTAACCAAGTATTTTTAGTTCCCCGTTGAAAATTGCCTGAATATGCCTTTTACCATTCTAAATTTCATTTGTTTACAATATTTATGTACAGCTTGCTCTATATTGCTTATTCTTTTACCCAGAAACATAATTATATACACAGAGATGTTTGAAATGTTGTTATAACAACAACAACAACAACAAAAACAACAATAATAATAATAATAATAATGATAATAATAATAATAATAATAATAATAATAATAATAATAATAATAATATTAATTATTATTATTATTATAAAAAAATTATATAGTAATTTATGGTAACTTGCAAAACACCATGTATGATACAAGAAATAGTATTTAATGTAACACAGTACTCTAATTTATCATCGAAATGCCTGTGTAGAAGAGAAGAAGAAGCTTTGGTTGTTTACAAACCCTTATTTGGAACGCTCTGTGATTTTAAGATCGTTTTCCCAGGTTTTTCTTATGAATTTGGACTACAACGTGTGAGTAAGATGTCAGTGAACTAATTAGTGTTTCAAGTAAACTTGTTTGTGTCATAGTTTATATTATTGGACTTGGTTTGCCTCAATACACCTCCAAGGAATTGCCAAGCCGGAAGTTTCATGTCGCCTCAGGCGATATGACGTCATCATAGAAAACGAAGCGCTTCTACCAGACTACGATGACAAACAACTTTCCAATGTCTGCGAGACTTAAACCAAAGACCGCAGTTGGTTTAACATTTTCGTGCTCCTAATTATGAGTCGGCATGTGATGTCATATTTAATAAGTTGAAAATAAGTGAAAAAGACACTAGAGGGTTTCAGAACATACCAAATAACAGAGTGACATTGACATTTTTGCAATAAACAGTGCACCCGAAGGAGCTTCTCAAATTACGGAAATAACTGAGGATGAGGCCCAACCCTCACAAAATGAACCCCGTATTCCTTATACAATTGGAAGTCTCTTTCCCGTTGAGGATGATGTAAATGAAGAACCAGGAAATCTTAAGGAAATCAATATAACGGTTTCAGTGCATATTGGTGATGAATCCTTGGAAGGTGCTACTGAAGAACGTGACATGGACGTAGAGGTAAATAAAGTCAACGATATTGAAGACGATTTGAAAATTGATGATAAAATTTCAGGGCCAGGGGAATATAGATTTAGATACTGTAGGTAAATTAAAGTTAATTAGAGGAAAATCCAATAAAGAAAAAAGGAAGGAAGAAAAAATGAATGGGAAATATAGGTTTCACTGTTCGTTTTTGTGATGGCTCTTTGTGTTGCCACTTTAAATATTAATGGCCTAAATGAGGTAATTAAACAAATGAAAGTTGTGTCCCTTGTTATGTACTATAAAGTTGATATTCCGTTGATTCAAGAACATAACGTTAAAGATATTTCAGGATTGAGTTATCTCACTAATTTTATGTGTATAGTGTTCAATCCATCAATCAACTTAAAAGGAGGTACAATGATATGTATAAATAATAAAACAAATGTTAAACTTTTAACCAAGGAGATGGAGACTAATGGTAGAATTGTTGGTGTAAGAGTATGTTACAATAACTGCATTAGACCTATAATAAATGTGTATGCTCCGTCTGGTGCAAGTAAATTTGCTGAAAGGGAAGACTTTCAGGAATGAAATATTGTATTACCTGCGACATAATATTGATTAACTTATTTCTAGAGGTGATTTTAACTGTAGAACATCCACAAGAGATTGTAGTGATAATAACAAAGCGTTACTGTGTAAGTCTCTGAGTACTCTAGTGAAAAACCTTGCTTTGAAAGGTAATTAAAAATTCACAAACAGGATATTAGAATACACTTATATACGCAAAAACTATAGATCCAGAATAGAAAGGATTTATACTGTAAAGTTATTTGATGACATAACATCTGCAGACACATTTCCAATAATTTTTCTTCAGATCATAGTATGGTTGTTTTGACATTAAACATAAACACACAAACAAAAAATAAAAAATGGCACAGGGTATTAGAAGTTGAATGTTAAAGTTTCAGATTTTGATGAAATTGAAGAAAATATTTTACATATATGGCAGTTTATAAAGCAGAAAAATTGTACATTTGATAACATACTTTTATGATGGGCCTGGGCAAAATCACAATGTAAAAAAATCTTAGTCATATCATGTAAAAATATTTCACAAGAAACGTATGGATTGCTGAACTTATTACAAACAAGATTGCGTCAACTTTATTAATTATAAAACTAGTGTAAATTATGAAAATATGAAGATTCTCAAAAAAAAAAAAAAAAAAAAAAAGGATTTGTGACATCCAGAATGAAATATTAGAAGGGATAAAGATAAGAGCCAAACTAAATGATCGTACAATTGGTGAAAAAAAATATCTGCACATCTACTTGTTGCTGAGAAAAAGGAAAATCATGCACGCATTACTAACATAAAACAAACAGATGGTTCCATTATAGAAAGCACAGACGGAATTTCTGTTTTTATAAAGGAGCACTTTGAAAACTTGTTTAGTAAGGTAACTGGTCAGGTAAAAAGTCAAGATTATTTTCTTAACCTATGCCATTCTGTCCTAAACCAAGAAGATGCAAGATTGTTAAATAGAGAATTAGAGGAAATTGAGGTTTTTGATGTTATCAAAAGTATGTGCAAGGGAAGATCACCAGGGTATGATGAACTTCCTATAAAATTCTACAAAAAGTTTTGGTCTTCAATAAAATCTGACGTTATGGAAGTGTTCAAAACCATTGTGACTGTGAAATATATGTCAGATAGTCAAAATTTGGGTGTAATAAGATTATTAGCTAAAATAAGAGATTTATCGTTGGTGGAGAACTTGAGACCTATATCCCTACTGAATGTTGACTATAAAATATTTGCTAAGGTTTTAGCAAACAGGTTGAGATGTGTTATGGGGAAGATTATCTCCCCAGAACAATATTGTGCAGTGAAGGAGATGTCGATTGTGAATTGTAATAATACGATTCGAGATGAAATTTTTCATACAAAACAAAAGAGTGAAGACTTAGCAATTCTAAGCTTAGACTGGTCTAATGCTTTTGCTAGAGTTAATATGGATGTTGTAATGAAGAAATTTGGTTTAGCAGAGGAATTTGTGGCTCTAGTTAGAATATTGTACAAAGATGGTGATAACTGGGTTTGAGTTCACCTTTTTTTTGTATTAAAATATCAGTAAGACAAGGCTGCCCTATGTAAATGCTGTTATATTGTATATTTAAAGAACCTTTGTATAGAGCAATAAAGAGTAATAACAAGATAATAGGAGCTATCCTTCCATACAGTGTAAATATATGAATGCAAGGCTATGCAGATGACTCATCCGTGATATTGTCAACTGATGATTCAGTTGGAGAATGTTATAAAGAAGTACAATGGTTTGAACTTGCGACAGGTGTACAGCTGAACAAGGACAAAACTAGTATAATTGGGTTTGGGAAATGGGAAAACCGAAAAATTTGGCCTATCAGTTTGTTGAAAACTGTTGAAAGTATCAAAATTCTTGGTATAATTTATTATAGTGATTTTGAGGTTACATGTGAAGAAAATGGGTCTCGCCTTACTCAAAATATTAGAATATCAATAGATATGCTAAGTTAAAGATAATTATCCATTTTCCAAAGAGCTATTATTGTTAATTCACTAGCTATGTCCAAAGTTTGATACATATCACACACTTTGCGTCCTTTGAAAAAGTACGTTGCTCAAATAAATATGCACGTATTCCGATATATATGGCAGGGAACTTACCATCCTGTAGGTAGAATTACTTTTTGTTTGTCTAAAGAAAAAGGTGGATTGGGAGTTATAAATGTTTATTTTAAGTCCTTAGCGATTTTCAGTTCGACAGCTCTAAATGATATTAAAAAGGATATTGGTTTAAGTAATTTCTATAGCAAGATGAGAATTAGTTTTTTGTTGGACTTAAAGGAAATAAATGAGGTTTCATTTGTGTCACCATCATTTTATTCAGTTGCTATTAATGTAATCAGAAAAGTTTATCATTATGCAAAATTTCCTAACTTAAGTTCTAAAGATTATTATCATTCTATAAGGCCAGAGATTGTCCCAAAAATTGAAGGGAATTACCCACTTTTGGACTGGAAAATGGTATGGGACAGCATAAACAAACCTTTCATTCGTATCTTGAAGAGATGGAGAGAGAGTTTGCCTTTAAATATGCTCATTGAACTTTGGCGACCAATAATCGTCTGAAAATGTTGAATATCAGAAACAGTGATATATGTGATCATTGGGGGATGTTGAATACAGTTTGCATATATTTTATTTTTGCAGGCACATACAAACAATATTGATGTATGACAAAAGTGTATTATTTCATACTTGTGACATAAACAGGGACAATTTTTGAAATACATTAATGTTCAGTTACAGATATGGGACAAAAAAGGATTATAATAGGGCCACTGTATTGATTGTTGTTTATTTATATGCTGTTTGGGTCAGTAAGAAGAAACGATATACGAAAAAGGAAACAGATGTCTTTTATAAGTGTATATTTCATTATGATCGGTGCCTTTTGAAAAATATCTATAAAGAAATAATGAATAGAATCTTTACAAAAAAGTATATAAATTATTGTTTTTGAGTAACTAAAAATCAAAAGGCAGATATAATTGCTGTTCCAGGTGTTGAGGTGCCAGTGATGGGAGATGAGAATGAGAGAGAGATTACAATAGATGAAGTGAGGAGAGCACTAGATGAAACGAGAGTAGGAAAAGCATCTGGTATGGATGGTGTGAAAGCTGAGATGTTGAAGGAAGGGGGTGTGACTGTACTTGAATGGTTGGTGAGATTGTTTAATATGTGTTTTGTGTTGTCAATGGTACCAGTAGATTGGGTTTGTGCATGTATTGTACCACTATATAAGGGTAAGGGAGATGTGCATGAGTGTTGTAATTCAAGAGGTATTAGTTTGTTGAGTGTAGTTGGGAAAGTGTATGGTAGAGTATTGATTAATAGGATTAAGGATAAAACAGAGAATGCAATCTTGGAAGTACAGGGTGGTTTTAGAAGAGGTAGGGGTTGTATGAATCAGATTTTTACAGTTAGGCAGATATGCAAGAAATATTTAGCAAAAGGTAAGGAGGTGTATGTTGCGTTTATGGATCTGGAGAAAGCATATGATAGAGTTGATAGGGAAGCAATGTGGAATGTGATGAGGTTATATGGAGTTGGTGGAAGGTTGTTGCGAGCAGTGAAAAGTTTCTACAAAGGTAGTAAAGCATGTGTTAGAATAGGAAATGAAGTGAGTGATTGGTTTCCGGTGAGAGTGGGGCTGAGACAGGGATGTGTGATGTCGCCGTGGTTGTTTAACTTGTATGTTGATGGAGTGGTGAGAGAGGTGAATGCTCGAGTGCTTGGACGAGGATTAAAACTGGTAGACGAGAATGACCATGAATGGGAGGTAAATCAGTTGTTGTTTGCAGATGATACTGTACTGGTTGCAGACACAGAAGAGAAGCTTGACCGACTAGTGACAGAATTTGGAAGGGTGTGTGAGAGAAGAAAGTTGAGAATTAATGTGGGTAAGAGTAAGGTTATGAGATGTACGAGAAGGGAAGGTGGTGCAAGGTTGAATGTCATGTTGAATGGAGAGTTACTTGAGGAGGTGGATCAGTTTAAGTACTTGGGGTCTGTTGTTGCAGCAAATGGTGGAGTGGAAGCAGATGTACGTCAGAGAGTCAATGAAGGTTGCAAAGTGTTGGGGGCAGTTAAGGGAGTAGTAAAAAATAGAGGGTTGGGCATGAATGTAAAGAGAGTTCTATATGAGAAAATGATTGTACCAACTGTGATGTATGGATCGGAGTTGTGGGGAATGAAAGTGATGGAGAGACAGAAATTGAATGTGTTTGAGATGAAGTGTCTAAGGAGTATGACTGGTGTATCTCGAGTAGATAGGGTTAAGAACGAAGTGGTGAGGGAGAGAACGGGTGTAAGAAATGAGTTAGCGGCTAGAGTGGATATGAATGTGTTGAGGTGGTTTGGCCATGTTGAGAGAATGGAAAATGGTTGTCTGCTAAAGAAGGTGATGAATGCAAGAGTTGATGGGAGAAGTACAAGAGGAAGGCCAAGGTTTGGGTGGATGGATGGTGTGAAGAAAGCTCTGGGTGATAGGAGGATAGATGTGAGAGAGGCAAGAGAGCGTGCTAGAAATAGGAATGAATGGCGAGCGATTGTGACGCAGTTCCAGTAGGCCCTGCTGCTTCCTCCGGTGCCTTAGATGACCGCGGAGGTAGCAGCAGTAGGGGAGTCAGCATTATGAAGCTTCATCTGTGGTGGAAATGTGGGAGGTTGGGCTGTGGCACCCTAGCAGTACCAGCTGAACTCGGTTGAGTCCCTGATTAGGCTGAAGGAACATAGAGAGTAGAGGTCCCCTTTTTGTTTTGTTTCATTGTTGGTGTCGGCTACCCCCCAAAAATGGGGGAAGTGCCTTGGTATATGGATGGATGGAAAAATCAAAATCAAGTTGTGTAATTTTGTAAATTGTTAAATTAGATGGGTTATGTTTATAGAAAAATGCTATTGAATGTAATCATACAGTAAATATTGTGATTGTGAAAAAATATGTAATTTAACTTTTTAATAAAAATATAAAAAGAAAAAAAAATGCCTGTGTAAAGGTAGGTTTGTCGAATTAGTTACTTGAACTCTCATAAGAAGATGAAGTACAACAGATTGGTAAAAATAAACAAAAGGTCTTTGCTTAAATTGTTTTTTTATACGAAGTCGTTGATCAATGTATCTATCATATCAAACATAATAATTCATTTACATGAGAGAGAGAGAGAGAGAGAGAGAGAGAGAGAGAGAGAGAGAGAGAGAGAGAGAGAGAGAGAGAGAGAGAGACAATTAATTTCTTTCCTTAGAATACATATAACGTCAATCATGTTGAGAAGTATCAAGTAATTCGGACAAAGGTAAATGTATTTTGTTCTATTTAGTTCAATGTTAAGATAAACTGAACTATTGGTAATGCTCCCAAGCTTATCATTCTCTTACAGTAGTACAAGATGCTCACCAAGAACTGCATATACAGTACGTTGTTTTTGGATATGCCAAGATTAATGTTGTCGTAAAGTAACAGCTAAATTTCTAAAAAGTTGCTTTTGTAACTATATCAACTTTTACTTTACTTACTTTACTTTGATGGCTGCTTTTCCGGTCCCATACAGCAGGAAAAACCCACTCTCTACAGGAACTCCACTGTTGTTTTACCTTGTTCGTTCAGAGTATTTAACGTTTCATATCACGTATTGTTCATTTACCGTTAAATCGTCACTGTCAAAAGACTCATGATTTAAGAAAGTCTTCAGTTTCCTCTTGAAAGCCTTAATGTCTTCAATCATTCGAATGTTTCGTGGAAGCTTATTATATAGTCTCGGGGCCGCACATGTAAAGGCTGTGTTGCCTAAAGTAGACATAAATCTAGGCTCCAACAGTTTGATGCCATCTGTAACTATACTCGTGTCGACACGATTTGTTGGGTGCGCAATGTGTAGCAATTCCCTCAAGTATTTTGGACGCCTGGTTCTGATAACTTGGTGGGTTACTGTACATATTTTAAATTCAATTCTCGCTTTAATCGGCAGCCAGTGTAAATCGATTAGTATAGGGGTGATCCTTTCTCTAGATGGGACACCTTTTATCAGTCTTGCTCCTCTGTTTATTATGTTTTGTAATTTCTTAAGTTGAACTTTTGGTAAATTGTAGTAGATAGAGTTGCAGTAGTCAATCCTGGTAATAACACAGTTTATCACAAGTTTCTTTACGGAATTTTCATCCAGGTACTTTTTTTATAAAGGCAATATTTATTAGATGATAACCAGCAGTTTTTTTTTTACAATATTTATTTGGGCATTTAGAGACAGGTTACAGTCAACAAATACACCTAGATCTCGAACTTTTCTAGATATCGGCAACGAGTCATTATTTATGTTCATTTGAATATCACCTAAGTTTCTCACTGTTTCTCTTGCCCACCACCATGAATTCTGTTTTGTTCTCATTTAATTTTATTTGTTTGAATGTCATCCGTTCTCTAACACTATCAAGGATTCGGTTTAGAGTTTCAGTAGTGTCATGTATATCATTTATGGAGAAGTAAAATTGTGTGTCATCTGCAAATAGTTTAACTTCACGCCATGCCTTTGTAAGAAAAAACTTATTAGATTTAGGAATTCATAGAATTAGATGGGGGTGATTTCTTTTAACTAACCCCTGATCGATGCATTCTGCAACAGTGGTATTTTAGGAACACGCAGAAATCCTCCCCCATATAATAAAGAGCAACTTGTCTTGCCATGTAAGGGGTTCCGAGAGGTACTGTACACTCGGTAACCATAATGTCTCAGAAATTGCTGAACCCATGGGTTGTAGTTAGGAAAGAGAAATGGATTGGGAACGGTTGAATTATTATGTGTGTGTGTACGTGTGCGTGTGTTTACATATATATCTAAATATTTAGACGTAATTTTGATGGCTCGGATACAATAGTGTAGTATATCTGATTACCTGAAAAATATTGTTCTCTAAAAAGATGATAAGAAGTTAGAAATATTTCACCTTGATATATTAAGCAACAACAGTTGATTTTGATGAGCAGTTGTAATAGCAAAATTCCGAGAGCTTAAGGAACACAACAGTGAAAGCAGCCGAGTCTTGAAAAGAAGCGTAGAATCAGTGAACGAGCTTTTAAAGAGAAACTGAAGGGCGTCTGAATGATGAACATCAGCCAAAAACTATTTAGTCAAAAGATACTCGTGGAGTTGTTATAATTTGTCTTCGTATTTGTTAAACAGTTTCGTGTAATTATTATTATTATTATTATTATTATTATTATCATTATTATTATTACTTGCTAAGCTAACACACTTGTTGGAAAAGTAGGGTGCTATAAGCCCAAGGGCTCTAAAAGGGAAAATAGCTCAGTGAGGAAAGGAAAGAAGTAAATAAGCTACAAGAGACGTAATGAAAAATATGAAATATTTTAAGAACAGTAACAACGTTAAAACAAATCTTCCATATA
>NC_090736.1:87264367-87271867 GCF_036898095.1 Palaemon carinicauda
GATGGCCAGAATTAGGAAAAATCTTATGCAAGACGCAAAATGAAATAATTGAACGACGGTGCCAAAGAATAATATCCAAATCAGGAATATGAAATTTGATAGTCCGTAAGTTCCTGTATAAAGAAAATAAAAATATTTCAACATTTCTGATATGATAGAATTCAATGTTGTATTAAAAATTCTTATACTAACAGAGTGCGTTTTCTTGGGGATTAGAATGCCCGAAGGTTTTTATTATAAGTTCACTTCACTAAGCAATATTAGTCGTTTGTTAGAGACACATAATATTAGGGCAATGAAATATTACTCCAAGCCTCCTGCTCTTTATGAGTCCTTCGAAGTCAAGAGAAGAGCCATACTTGACCCATCGCTTCTCCCCTTGTGGTTGGATATATATTTTTGAAAATCATCATTTAGTATTGAAACGGTTCTACAATCAATCTTGGGGTACAGTAAATTAGATATCAAGTATTGATTGATTTTTCTTCTTCTTCTTCTTCTTCTTCTTCTTCTTCTTCTTCTTCTTCTTCTTCTTCTTCTTCTTCTTCTTCTTCTTCTTCTTGTCATTATTATTATTATTATTATTATTATTATTATTATTATTATTATTATTATTATTAAATTCGATACCCATCAAAGTGCAATAAATATTAGTAAGGTAGTTGTGGCTGCTTTCTTTAATGATTTTTTCTTTTTCTTTTAAATCCTATGTAGCTGTAATGGGTCACTTGAATGACACCTTCTGCTGGTGAGGTAGAAGGTGCCATTGGGAAGTAATGGGAAGTATGGCGTATTTGGTGAAAATGTGTGTTGAACAAGAGCTTTCTAGATAAAAGATATAAATAAGTATACCTGGTTTAGAGTGGCAAATGGAAGAGTGGTAGAAAGGGCATCAATAAATTAAGTTTTGTATCTCCTACTGATCGCCATGGCTTAAAAGCCTTAGGCTTTGCCTCGGAATCAGGCTGTGAGCAAATCATAAATTAAGCTACTCACAGGTCTGGTAACTGCTTGGACCTCAGATACGTACACTGACTCCTCTGGTGTTATAACAAGTAAGGTTGGTTCTCCAGTCAGGACATCTGATCATGCCCTGATTTCATTAATAGTGAAGACTCCGCAACCTGTCCCTGATGTACATTACTCATGCAAGATTTATATGAAATCTCAGGCAGACTGGACTGGGATTTTACATGATCTTTTCTGCTTGGATTAGTCACAATTTTATAGTAATGTTAATCCTGTTGTCCCTTTGAATGAGAATCTAGTCAACATAATTGGTAGGTGTATCCCTTCTTGTGTGCTAAGGTACCGAGTGAAGGACAAACCATGGTTCAATGATGACTGTAGACATGTTTATTTGGAGAAACAGGAGGCCTCTCATCTTTGGAAGAGTAACAGATAAGATTTGACCTGGAATAGCTATACTCAGCTTAGAGCTTTTTCTCAGAGAGTTTAAGCTTCAACTGAAAAGGAATACAATCTAAGCATGAGAGAAACCGTTTCTGGTACAAACCAGGGACATAAGCGGTGAACTACCCTTAAATCTACACTCTTTGGTCTAGATGCAACAGTTCCTCCTTTACTCAAACCAGATGGCTCAGTCACTCACTGACAAAAGGAAAATACAACCCCTTTGGCTGATGTATTTGACAGTAATCAGAGTAATGAGAAACAAGAACTTCCTCATTCCTGTTTTCATGAGGCTAAACTAACTAGTTTAGCTTTTCGATCTCATGATATTAAAACTCTGTTGATGAACCTTGATGCTTATGGAGGTGTAGACCCAAATGGTGTTTTCCCTTTGTTTTTTATAAAAACTGCAGATTTCTTATCTCTATAGTTATCTGTTATTTTGAACAAATTAGAAAGAAGAGCTTTTAGCACTTGTTGGATAATTGGTAATGTTACTTTACTATGTAAATGTGTTTGTGGTAGCTTATGCAGATGATGCTGCTCTCTTTGCATCAATTCCATATCCTCAATGTAGATCTGGGGTTGCTGAATCCATTAATAGAGGTCTAGCTAAAATTAGTGCTTGGTGCAAATTATGGTGTATGAAGCTGAATCATATCAAAACTCAAAGCATGATTGTAAGTAGGACAAGGACAATGGCTCTTCAGCATCCAGATCTCAGCATTGTCAATGTTTCTTTAACTTTGAATGACTTTTAAAATTTTAGGTGTGATTCTCGACAGTAAAAATACTTTTGAGAAACACATTAGGTCTGTGTCTTCTTCAATGCCACAAAAAAATTGGCTTATTGAGAAAGTCTTTTAAGATTTTCGGTGATCAATCTATTCTGAATAAGTGTTTTAATTCTTCCTTTCTACATTATTTCCAGTATTGTTCTCCTGTCTGGTCTTCAGCTGCTGATTCTCATCTTAATTTGTTGGATAGCAACTTACAGTGTATTAAATTTCTTAATCCTGATCTAGATATTAATCTTAGGCACCGTCGTTTAATTAGTTCATTATGCATGTTGTATAAGATTTTCCATAATTCTGACCATCCTTTACATTCAGATCTTCCTGGAAGTTTCATCCTGTTCTTAGTACTAGATATGCAGTAAATTCTAATAGTCAGGCCTTCTCCATCACGGGGCTCAATACTGCACAGTATTCTAGAAGTTTTATTCCAGCAGTGACCAAGTTCTGGAATGATCTTCCTAATTGGATAGTGGAATTAGTAGAACTTCAAAAGTTCAAACTTACAGCCAATATTTTCGTGTTGAACAGGGTGACATAAGTCTTTTTCTATTTTGTATATCAATTATCTGTTTTAATGCTGTTAATGTTTTTTTTAGATTAGCCTATTATAACTTTTCATTACTTTTCATATCGTTTATTTATTTCGTTGTTTCCTTTCCTCACTGGGCTATTTATCCTTGTTGGAGGATATTGCTTTTCCAACTCGGGTTGTAGCTTGGATAATAATAATAATAATAATAATAATAATAATAATAATAATAATAATAATGTGTTGATAAAAAAGGGACGTGTGGGATATTGAAAGATTGCATGTATTTAGTGGTATGGCTGACGGTATGTCTGATAATTTTTCTGGTTGAAAGAAAGTTAGTTGTTGCAAAAGAGTACGAAATAAAATGTGGGATGTAAAAGGGAGGTAATGAAGGTGGAAGAGTTGATAAAAACTATAGGTAAAAAGTGAATATCAAGAAAGGTTGGAAGTGGCATATGAAAGGGTCTAGAGGAGGAGTGGAAGCTAGTAAAAGATAATTTAGTTGGGCTTGCAAGCGATGTGTGTGCTAAGAGGGTCGTTGGAGGCAGCAGCAGGAATGGTAGTGAGTGATGAAATGAAGGAGTGAAGATGAAGGTGAAAGAGAAAAAGGGGTCCTTAGATAATGGCTGCAGAGTAATATTGTAGAGAAGTATGAAAGATATAGAGACAAAAAATGTGAGAGTGAAATGTAAGGTAGCTGCGGCAAAGATGGTGGCTGACTGGAGGTGGGTTCAGGGACTGGGTCGTTTGTATAGAGAGAGTAGGAAGAAATGAAGAGTGTAAGGAAGGGTGTATCGAGGAATGAAGAGACAGTGAAAGATAAAAATGGAAAGTTGTTGAAAAGGATGAGGCAAGGAAAAGGTGGGCTGAATATTTAAAAAGGTTGCTGAATGCTGGGGATGATAAAGAGGCAGATATTGAGGTGTTGAGTTGCTAGTAATGGGAGATGAGAATAAGAGAGAGAGAGAGAGAGAGAGAGAGAGAGAGAGAGAGAGAGAGAGAGAGAGAGAGAGAGAGAGAGAGAGAGAGAGAGAGAGAGAGCACTAGATAAAACGAGAGCAGGAAAAGCACCTAGTATGGATGGTGTGAGGGCTGAGATGTTAAAGGAAAGGTGTGTGACTGTACAGAAATGGTGGGTCAGATTGTTTGATATATGTTTGATTGTTAATGGTGGTGCCAGTAGATTCAGTGTATGCATGTATTGTTCTGCTACACAAAGGTAAGGTGGATGTGTGTGAGTGTCGTATTTCTATTAGTATTAGTTTGAGTACAGTTGGAAAAGTGTATGGCAAAGTGTTAATTAATAGGATTAAGGATGAAACTGCTAATGCAATCTTAGATGCAAAGTGGTTTTAGAAGAGATAGGGGATGTATAGATCAGATTTTTATAATTAAGCAGATGTGTGAGAAACATTTAACAAAAGGTAACGAGGTAGAGGTTGCATTTATGGGTCTGAAGAAAGCTAATGATAGAGTTGATAGGGAAGTGATGTGGAATGTGATGAGGTTATATGGAATAGGTGAAAGGTTGTTGCAAGCAGTGAAGAATTTATACATAGGCAGCCAAGTGTGTTAGGATTGGAAATTAGGTGAGTAAGTGGTTTCCAGTAAGACAGAGATGTGTTATGTTACCATGGTTATTCAATTTGTTTCTTGATAGAGCTGTAAGAGGGGCAAATGATGGAGTGTTTGGTCGAGGATTAAAACTGATAAATGAGAGTGATCATGATTTGGAGGCGAATCAGTTATTGCTTGCAGATAATACTGTATTGGTTGTAGACTCAGAGGAGAATCTGTGTCGATTAATGATAGTATTTGGAAGGGTGTGTGAGAGAAGGAAGTTAATGTAGGTAAGAGTAAGGTTAAGGGATGTACGAAAAGGGAGGGTAGTGCTAGATTGAAAGTTATCTTGAATGGAGAGTTACTTGCGGAGGTAGATAATTTCAAGTACTTAGGTTCTCTCGTTGTTGCAAATGCTGAAGTAAAGGCAGATGTACGTCAGAGAGTAAATGAAGGGTGTAAAGTGCTCAGGCGGTGAAGGAAGAGGTGAAGAGTAAAGGGTCAAACATGAATGTAAAGATCCAACATAGGATCTTGTCGAAGGTTGTTGCAGGTGAGATACTGTAGCCATATGGGATACAGCTTTAGAACGGGTCAGAGACTTGGTAATCCAGAATTTTCTAATTTAAGGAATCATGTTACCATTTGCAAAATCCAAGTAAACAAAAAACACTTGGTGGGACAAAACCTAGCGAATTTCTAACTACCCTTGATAGTCAAGAAGCCAATGTCAGAAAATGTGCAACACCCTGCTGATTGCATGTTAGAATAGTCCAACAAGTCTAAATAGATTGTTCAGATACAGATAAACATGAATCCACTTGTTGGACATTACAGATATGGATAGTATGACAGTTTTCAAAATGGCCGCCAATTTCTAAACTTTTTGTCATATTTCAGCTTCTAATTGCAATAAACTCACAATATTGGAGTCAATTCCTATGTTTTTCATAGTTTATAAGTTGATTCTGGCATTAAGATAAACCTTGGTGTATACATTCTCCAAAAAAAGTTATTTTTCAAAATTATTTGACAAAATTTGGAGGGGTTCCCAATTCACATTGCTAAGAATTAGAACCCTTAATATACAAAAGTCAATGCATGGATTTTTAAACCTAGCTCATACTTGTAGTGAACTCGTATTGATTAAATTGCTTTGATTTTGTATTGTATTTGATATTTTTAGTATATTGGTAACTTTGATATGTTTACTAATAATAGTAATCAAATTTGACTGTGGTTTACCTGTTATAAACTTTGTGCATCGTCGTGTTTTGGTTGTGTTTGGTGATCGTTTGATGTAACGTATAATCTTGGAATTTGTGTGTAGTTTGATTGTATGTTTGTATGTTTAGCTGTATGTTAAATTCTCTAATTTCCTATTTTTATATTATCTTATTTAAACGTTTTATTATTCATCAAATATAACTATGGCTTTTGAGTTGTAGGGTTTTATGGACTGTCATGCAGAACTGTCAAGCCATGACAAAGAAGATGGGCGAGAAGTACACCATCATAACCATTGACGAGCAGCTGTATTGCAAAGCAAAAATGCTCCAATGGGACAAGGACAGCTGTAAGGATATGGTAATCATGCTTGGGAGTTTCCATACCCAAATGAACTTCTCTAAAGTGTTGGGACAGTACATGGATTCTTTAGGCCTGGAAAACATCTGGACTGAAAGTGAAGTCCTCGGTGAAAAAGCAAGTGAACTAATTATGAAAGGGAAAGAATGGAATCGCATCATTCGCATTCACAAGCTGACATTAGAAGCGCTTTGATCAGTCCTGTGGGAAAGCTTCACAACGTGGACAGAGGAAAATGACAAGTTCGTCTGAGACAACTTAAAAGTTGCAGCTGAGAGAGTTTCAGATGCCTTTGCCAACAAAGATGATAGAGAAATCAATACCTCCCTTGAAGATCTTTTGTTAGAAACTGAAGATGTGCAGGTCCTGTTTAGTGAGTGTGAGGATTCTTGTTCAGAGAATGCCACTTTTTGTTATTGGAGAACCTACATGAAGTTGATCTCCATCCTCCTGAGTTTCACTCGCTCTCTTTGTGAGGGATACTGGGGCCTGTTCCTTACATCATTTTCTGAAATGCTGCCTTGGTTTGGAGTATTTGATAATTTCCATTATGATGGGGAGCTGTCTTCCTCGCTGATATGTATATGCTACCCACAACTGCTCCAGAGATGCACAGAGGCTTTATTGCAGGAGACTTTGTAACAAAAGAAACAAAGTACAAGTTCAACGAAATACCTGACGACCAGGCTATTGAACATGTTAACAAGGCTTGCAAGGTAGCTGGAGGGCTAGTGGGGATTACAAAAACAGACACTGCCCATGACAGATGGAGCCTAATTTTCAATGAGAGAGCTCATCCAACCAGAGATACTAAGACGATGTTTAATGTAGTGGGTAATAAAGACGATGATAAGCATGAATTTGCTCATAAAGATTTTGGTTCCAAGAGAATGAAGCAAGACCAAGATAATGTGCAAAAGCTCATTGACTTGTTCGAGATTCACAATCCATTTGATCGCAATTCCCGAGAACTAGTCTAAATTATTAACAGGTGATATTGCAAGTGAAGCGGTTACGAATGACCTTCTGCATGCTGAAGTTACAGAGAAGCAGATTGTGTCAGAGTTTGTGGAGAACAGGTTCACAAAGACAACAGGTTTTCACGACAGAATAAAGTCAAAGAATCTTAAAACGTTTGAGAGCACATACCCTGTGAAAGTCAATGTCGGAAAGGAAAAAACTGTTGCACTAAAGGGTAACAGAAAACTGCTCACGCCTGTGGTGACAGCAATGCAAGCATGCAGAGATACTGACATGAACAAAATGTTGGAGCAAGAAATTTGTGCAGTGCCACTTTCTCTGGCAATACCTGATGGCAAACTGTGTCTACCTCAGAAAAAGGCAGACCTTGGCAAGATTCTCCAGCAAGGCTTGCCACACAATGTTAGGCCTGAACCATTACAAACATGCACTGTCATTGATGGAATGGCCATGATCCAGACACAAGGAAATAGGATGAACGCTAAAACTCTCGGCGAATGGGCCGATGCTGTTGCTAATTATGTCAGTCACGTGTTTTCCAATAGTTGTTCTAAGGTTGACCTTGCCTTTGACCAGTACAGGAAGAAAACAATCAAGTCAACAGCTCGAAGTCGGAGAGTACGAGGCAAG
>NC_090736.1:87276867-87289367 GCF_036898095.1 Palaemon carinicauda
CTTACTGTAAATCACAAACAAACAATAAAAGACCTGTAACAGAGAGCCTGTCATCTTGACAGTGCATCAGGGGTGATATTATCTCTTCCAGCGATATGCTGAATCAATAGATCTCACTCCTTTAGACGAGGGCTCCACCTAAGGAGATGGTTATTCTTATTCTTAAAAAAATTAAAGAATACCAGCGAATTATGATCCGTTCTTACCACAATAGGTCCTGTGCTACCACTTAGGTAAACCTCAAAGTCCTCCAAGAATATGATGAGTCCTAAAGTCTCCTTTTCAACAGTTGAATATTTTTGCTGAGCTCGAGTCAGTTTCTTCGAAAAATATGCCACCGGATACTTTTCTCCATCACAACTTGTGACAATACCGCTCCAACACCCACGTCACTAGCATCCACAGCCAAGCTAAAGGGTACCTTAAAATTCGGAGTTTCAAGTATTGGAATAGCCTTATCCGCAAAGTTTAATACAAACCGCCTATATTTACCCACCATCCCCAAAAATCGGCAAATAGCCCTTCGATTCTCTGGTACCTGAAAATCGAGGATTGACTGAATATTTACCGATTTTGGGAGAATTTTGCCAAATCCCACCTCATGACCTAAATAGATTATTTTGGCTTTTGCAAAATCACTTTTGTTTAAATTGATCACCAAACCAGCTGCACGCAGCCTCTCAAACAAACATTTCATGTTTTTCAGATGAGACTCCCAACTATTACTGTAAACTACGAGGTCATCAAAGTAGACAACTACCCCTTCTAACTTATCAATAACTTGATTCATCACCCTCTGAAAAGTGGCCGAGGCAGTTTTCATACCAAAAGGCATGACATTACATGAATGTAAACCTTCCGACGTAACAAAAGCTAATATTTCTTTAGCCCTTTCTGTTAATGGAACTTGCCAATAACCCTTTAAAAGATCAAACTTGCTTATGTATTCGGGAGCCCCGACTTCATTTATGCAATCTCTCACCCTGGGCAGAGGAAAACGTTCCGACTCAGTAACCGCATTTACCTCACGATAGTCGAAGCACATTCTTTGTCCTCCCCCTTCCTTCTTAACCAGTACTACCAGAAACCTCCATGGGCTGAAACCTCTTTGAATTAAATCATGGTGTAGCATGTAATCTACCTCTTGCTTAATGATGTCTCTTTTGGATGGATTCACTCGCTACGGATGCTGTTTAATGGGACGAGCATCTCCCACCTCTACATCACGCATAAGGAGACTGGTTTGTCCTGGAATGTCCTGAAATAAATCAGTGAACTCTCTTATTAAGTTCATTACCTCTTTGGATTGGGTGGCACTTAAATGATCTAACATCCCGGGTAGATTTCCCAAAGCTACAGAATTTCCCAGCAAACTCTTACTGGATGTTTCCCCAAATTCTCCTTTCCCCTCCCTAAAGACAGAAGTGGTTGGATGGTTTCCCTGCCCTGGTAGGCTTTTAGCATACTAACATGGCATACTTGAAACTTCCTCCTCTTGTCAGGGGTTTCAACAACATAGTTTAGGTCATTCACCTTCTTTAAGATCTTCCAGTGCCCCGAGAATTAGGCTTTAAATGGATCGCCTGGAATGGGTAGCAACACCAATACTTCTTTACCAACTTGAAAATTTCGTAATTTGGTTTGCATATCATAATGCTCTTTCATTTTTCTTTGACTCACCTCCATAGTTTTTAAAGCAAAATCTCAAGAATTTATCAACTGTTCCCTTGAATCTCTTAAAAAGTCCAGCAAATTTACCCAAGATTTTACTCCCTCCCAGTGATCTTTCACTACTTCTAAAGGTCTCCTTACTTTATGGCTAAAAGTTAGTTCAAATGGAGAAAGCCCCATTACCTCACTAGGAATAGATCTGAATGCAAATAATAAATAAGGAATTACCTGGTCCCAATTCTTGGGTTCCTGCTGCACACACTTACTAAGCATTGATTTCAATGTTTGTTGAAATCTTTCCAGTTTTCCTTGACTCTGTGGGTGATAAGGCGAAGAAGTTACATGCTTTATGCCTAATTCTTCCAAACCCTGCTTAAATACTTTACTTTTAAAATTACTCCCGCAGTCAGACTGAATTACCCTGGGTAAACCAAATTTCGAAAAGAACCTCTCCAAAGATTTAAGAACACTCCCAGCATGTATACTCCTTAAAGGGATTGCTACAAGATACCGTGTGGTCCTATCCATCAGTGTCAAAATATATTGATTTCCACTGCTGGTCCTTGGCAAAGAGCCAACTATATCAATTATTACTTCCTCAAAAGGTTCTCCAATGGCTGGAATTGGCTGCAGTGGTGCTTTCGGGATTTTCTGATTCGGCTTCCCCGTCGTCTGGCAGACTTCGCTGGTCTTCACAAACTTCTTGACGTCTCTTCTAAGAGAAGGCCAGAAAAACAAATTTGAAAGTCTTTTGAAAGTTATTTATACCTAAATGACCAGACAGAAGGTTGTCATGAGCTAGCTATAATAACTTACGTCTGTAGTTTACTGGTACCACAATATGTTCTCTTACCTCCCATGCATCTGCAGGTGCTCGCTTTGCTTTACTTATCCTTTTCAACACTCCGTCCTTCCATTCTAAATGAGGACGACTATTATCCTGACTGACCTGCTTACTCCTCTCCTTCTCAAACTCCGCCTTCTGAGTCGGCACAAATGTATCAATTGCCCATTTACCATTCTCATCCCTCACGGAAGACAACATGGGATTTCCAGTTACACTTATCTCAGAACCATTTTTCTCAAATAACTTACTGAGCCACATATAGTCCATCTCCCTGAACTTACATTGGGCTCCAGAACCCGTGACCATGAAAACAGGCTTTTCAGTCTCTACCGACTTACCTTGCACCAGAGGACAATTACCTGGAGTCCGCACCTCACGGTCATTGGCCACTATCACGTCCACCCCCTTTATGGGTAATTCATCTACTATTGCCAGACTTATGGGTCCTTTTACCCATTTAGAGTTTATCACTAACTCTACCAAGGGACATGCCGTTACTGTTCTCGGGAATCCCCCTAGTAACACAAATTTTTCCTGTCCGTGGCTCAGTCCTTCAGGCAATACCGAACGCAAAATTATGGATTGCTCTGCTCCCGTGTCCCTTAAAAACTTTACCCGTCTCTCCGAAGTATTCTGGCCTTTGATGCTCACTACACCATCAGAGACATAGTTTTTGAAACACTCATCTGTTACAGTCGAATCCCGACCCAACAGACCCACTAGCTTTGCTTTATCCAACCACAACTGGCACTTCTCTTATATATAACCTGGTTGCCCACAATGCCAGCACAACAGTTTTCCACCTTTCTTTGGTGAACCTGGCTTCTCACCTCTATCCGGTGATTCCTTTGTCCTCTTTCTAGGTGACTGACTCGCGCCTTTTCCACTTTGATTCCCCACTTTGCCTTATCACTGAACCGATAGTTTCCCTTGTGGGAAAGGAAAATATCATACCACACTGAAAACATATCAAAGAGAGAAGGGTACTAGTAAGAGGTATAGAGGCACAAAAGATTCATGTAATATCACCCACTTTCGTTATCTCAAAAAAACTTATCAATATAGAGAAAGTAACAAGAAAGTTTAGAGCCTACTTGAACATATATTCCCTCCCTATCTGAACCCCTTTCGTTACAGAGAAATGCACACACACACACACACACACACACATATATATATATATATATATATATACATATATATATATATATATATATATATATATATATATATATATATATATATGTATATATATATATATATATATATATATATATATATATATATATATATATATATATATATATATATACATACATACATATACCAAAGGCACTTCCCCCAATTTTGTGGGGTAGCCGACAACAACAAGAAACAAAACAAAAAGGGGACCTCTACTCTCTACGTTCCTCCAGCCTAACCAGGGACTCAGCCGAGTTCAGCTGGTACTGCTAGGGTGCCACAGCCCAACCTCCCACATTTCCACCACAGATGAAGCTTCATACTGCTGAGTCCCCTACTGCTGCTACCTCCGCGGTCATCTAAGGCACCGGAGGAAGCAGCAGGGCCTACCGGAACTGCGTCACAATCGCTCGCCATTCATTCCTATTTCTAGCACGCTCTCTTGCCTCTCTCACATCTATCCTCCTATCACCCAGAGCTTTCTTCACACCATCCATCCACCCAAACCTTGGCCTTCCTCTTGTACTTCTCCCATCAACTCTTGCATTCATCACTTTCTTTAGCAGACAGCCATTTTCCATTCTCTCAACATGGCCAAACCACCTCAACACATTCATATCCACTCTAGCCGCTAACTCATTTCTTACACCCGTTCTCACCCTCACCACTTCGTTCCTAACCCTATCTACTCGAGATACACCAGCCATACTCCTCAGACACTTCATCTCAAACACATTCAATTTCTGTCTCTCCATCACTTTCATTCCCCACAACTCCGATCCATACATCACAGTTGGTACAATCACTTTCTCATATAGAACTCTCTTTACATTCATGCCCAATCCCCTATTTTTTACTACTCCCTTAACTGCCCCCAACACTTTGCAACCTTCATTCACTCTCTGACGTACATCTGCTTCCACTCCACCATTTGCTGCAACAACAGACCCCAAGTACTTAAACTGATCCACCTCCTCAAGTAACTCTCCATTCAACATGACATTCAACCTTGCACCACCTTCCCTTCTCGTACATCTCATAACCTTACTCTTACCCACATTAACTCTCAACTTCCTTCTCTCACACACCCTTCCAAATTCTGTCACTAGTCGGTCAAGCTTCTCTTCTGTGTCTGCTACCAGTACAGTATCATCCGCAAACAACAACTGATTTACCTCCCATTCATGATCATTCTCGCCTACCAGTTTTAATCCTCGTCCAAGCACTCTAGCATTCACCTCTCTCACCACTCCATCAACATACAAGTTAAACAACCACGGCGACATCACACATCCCTGTCTCAGCCCCACTCTCACCGGAAACCAATCGCTCACCTCATTTCCTATTCTAACACATGCTTTACTACCTGTGTAGAAACTTTTCACTGCTTGCAACAACCTTCCACTAACTCCATATAACCTCATCACATTCCACATTGCTTCCCTATCAACTCTATCATATGCTTTCTCCAGATCCATAAACGCAACATACACCTCTTTACCTTTTGCTAAATATTTCTCGCATATCTGCCTAACTGTAAAAATCTGATTCATACAACCCCTACCTCTTCTAAAACCACCCTGTACTTCCAAGATTGCATTCTCTGTTTTATCCTTAATCCTATTAATCAGTATTCTACCATACACTTTTCCAACTACACTCAACAAACTAATACCTCTTGAATTACAACACTCATGCACATCTCCCTTACCCTTATATAGTGGTACAATACATGTACAGACCCAATCTACTAGTACCATTGACAACACAAAACACACATCAAACAATCTCACCAACCATTCAAGTACAGTCACACCCCCTTCCTTCAACATCTCAGCTTTCACACCATCCATACCCGATGCTTTTCCTACTCTCGTTTCATCTAGTGCTCTCCTCACTTCCTCTATTGTAATCTCTCTCTCATTCTCATCTCCCATCACTGGCACCTCAACACCTGGAACCGCAATTATATCTGCCTCCCTATCATCCTCAACATTCAGCAAACTTTCAAAATATTCTGCCCACCTTTTCCTTGCCTCCTCTCCTTTTAACAACCTTCCATTTCCATCTTTCACTGTCTCTTCAATTCTTGCGCCGGCCTTCCTTACTCACTTCTTTCCAAAACTTCTTCTTATTCTCTTCATATGACTGACTCAGTCCCTGACCCCACCTCAGGTCAGCTGCCCTCTTTGCCTCACGTACCTTGCGCTTTACTTCCACCTTTTGCTCTCTATATTTTTCATATTTCTCTATACTATTACTCTGCAGCCATTCTTCAAAAGCCCTCTTTTTCTCTTCCACTTTTACCTTCACTCCTTCATTCCACCATTCACTGCCCTTCCTCATGCTGCCTCCAACAACCTTCTTGCCACATACATCACTTGCAATCCCAACAAAATTTTCTTTTGCTAACTTCCACTCCTCCTCTAAATTACCAGTTTCTCTTACTCTCACCTCGTCATATGCCATTTTCAACCTTTCCTGATATTTACTTTTTACCCCCGGTTTTATTAGCTCTTCAACCCTCACTAGCTCCCTTTTACATCCACCTACTCTATTCCCCCACTCTTTTGCTACAACTAATTTTCCTTCCACCAAAAAATGATCAGACATACCGTTAGCCATCCCCCTAAACACGTGCACGTCTTTCAATCTTCCAAACATTCTTTTAGTTATCAACACATAATCCATTAATGCCCTTTCTACTACTCTTCCATTTGCCACTCTTACCCATATATACTTATTTTTATCTTTCTTTTTAAAAAAGCTAGCACTTATTACCATCTCTTGTTCAACACACATATCTACCAGTCTCTCACCACTCTCATTTTCACCTGGTACGCCATATTTCCCAATGACACCTTCTACCTCTCCAGCACCCACTCTAGCATTTAAGTCACCCATAACAACTACATAATTCCTTCTACCCAGTCCTTCTACACACCTAGTTAATTCATTCCATATATATATATATATATATATATATATATATATATATACAAAAACACAGATTATTTTAATAACGAAATTCTGACCTCCGATGGTACTCTTGAAGTTATAATCTTAAAGTCAGCTTGATATGTAAAACGGCATAAGGAATGCTCTGACAGGCCTTAATGGTACCTGTCTCGAGACCTCACAGGGTCAAAAATGCTCTTGAGCTATTGGTGACCCCTGGAGTCACTCACCAGCATAATACCGCCGTCTTAACCAAGGGACACATAACTCCCCAGCATAACACAACCCTCTTTACCAAGGGATAGACAGTGGCACTAAACTATACCTGTGTTTCAGGCCTTACTGGGCCAAATGCTAGCAAACTATGGTCGTCCATATTAGCACCAACTGCTGCTGCTGAAGCATTAGTCCGGGATTGCGATCGTCAGACCGCTGATGAGCACTAGCGTCTCCTAGCACAATATCTGGCCTCCTGCCTATACAAAAATTATTTCCCCTCCACCTTGACTCCTATTCCAGTCATGGGGAAGTCCAGCTCACTGTCAGCATAACAAACATGGAAAACAGAAAAAGGTCAGGAATTAACAACTGAACCTAAATACCTGCTTTTCTAGCCCACAGAGGGCAGGCTGGTGCAAACTAAGGAAAAGCAACCTTCAAATTTGAAAAGGTGAGACCAATATGTTATGTTAATTACTCAAAAGCAAGAATTACGTTGAAATGTATATATATATATATATATATATATATATATATATATATATATATATATATATATATATATATATATATATATAAGTATATATATATATATATATATATATATATATATATATATATATATATATATATATATATATATATATATATATATATATATGTATATATATATATATATATATATATATATATATATATATTTATATATATATATATATATATATATATACATATAAATACATATATATAATATATATATACGTATATAATTTATATATATATATATATATACATACATATAAATACATATATATATATAATATATATGTATATATATACATACATATAAATACACATATATATATATATATATATATATATATATATATATATATATATATATAATACATATATATATGTATATATATACATATATATATATATATATATATATATATATATATATATATATATATATATATATACATATATAAATATATATGTATATATATACATATATATATATATATATATATATATATATATATATATATATATATATATATATATATATATTATATATATACACATATATATGTATATGTGTTTGTGTGTGTGTGTATATATATATATATATATATATATATATATATATATATATATATATATATATATATATATATATATATATATATATATATATATGTATACATATATATATATATATATATATATATATATATATATATATATATATATATATATATATATATTCGTATATTTGTATTACCTTTGCTTTTTGAATTGTGACTAGCTTATGCTCTAAGCCTTTATTAATGCTCTAATTTTCCGATGCATAAGATAACACTTGTAGGTCTAGTAAGTTCTCCCTGGGAGAACACTACTGTCTGTCCTAAGTAATTGTAATCTTTAACAATCTCTTGACGATCATCCATAGCCATATTTGGTTATCTCTTTGTATTTTCATTGAACATTATCTTAGTTTTACTCATATCCATTTTCAGCCCTAAATTCCTGCTTTCTTTATTCAAATCTTCTATTACCTTTTGCATTTCCTCCCATGATTTACTAAATAAAACTATTTCATCTGTATATGTTAATTTGTTAAGGTATTCCCCATATCTACTTTTTCTCAATATAAACACTTAAAAGTTCTTCCATGCACACTGTGAATAATTTAGGAGAGATAAGGTCTCCCTGCCTATCCTCTTTCTCAATAAGAATGTTCTCGCTAGGTAGTTTCCAGATTGCTGTACTACCTGTATATTTATCTTCAAGAGTTTTGATATAAGATTCATCTGTTCTTTGTCTTTGAAATAATTTTAATACTACTGAAGTTTTGACAGAATAAAAAGCATTCCCGTAGTCTTCAGTATAAATTCCATACATATTGATTTTTCCATTTGCTGGTTAATTACATTGATATGGTCAGTTGTTGAATACTCGCTTCTAAAGCCTGCCTGGTTTCTGTTGATTTAAGTGTAGCTGTCTTCCTGTGTCCTAATATGATATATGTAAATATTTTATATATTATTGGGAACCAATTTATTGAGTTGTAATTTCACAAGTATTTTGTGTCTCCCTATTGGTAAATCAGTATATGGATGAAGATTTTTGAAGCCGTAGGTATAAAGTTTGCTGAAAAGTTTAGCGATTTTACTACTACGACTTTCTCTTATTCTATTATCAAATCAAATTTTATTTCATCCTTTCCTGCAGTTTTATCCCTTTCAATAACTTTAAATTTTTTCTTTACATCCACTGTTACTTTTGTTACTGACTCAGGTGTTACATTTTTTTTTATTGGCAAGATTATTTCTTATATCACTATTGTGTATCATTGAATAGAAATATTCTGCCTTTTTTATCACCCCATATCTTTTCTTGATATTTACCTTTTCATCCCTTAAAGCAAATATCTGTTGGCACTCTGTTCTAACTCTTCTTTTCCTCTATATGATTATCATTTCTTTCTTTAGCGTTTCTTCAATATTGGTCGGATTGTGTTTATGAATACCATAGGGTTTTAGTATGTTTATGTTTTAAGATAGCTCTTCTAATTCTATTTCATCTCTCCTGGATGTTAAATAGATTTCCAATCTTTCCTTTATTAAGTTTTTGGTCTTTTCTGATTGTTTTCCTTGAGTTTGTTTAGGAACTTTTCCACATGTTTCTAGTGGTCATTCCAATGCAAGTTTTGTTAAGTTACTGTTAATTTCTAAATCACTTGCTTCCATTTCATTATATAGCTAGGAGTACCCATTAGGTATTGCTAAACCGAGCTCGTAAGATTTTTCTCATATTACAAGAGTGTTTATTTTTTCAAACGTTTAGTTTTAGTTGATCAATAGAGACATAGCCTTCTTTACCACGCATGTTGAGTAAGAAAGCCTTCAGATTGTGATGGCTATCAAGGAAAAGGCCCATGTAAGGGGACGTTAGCAATGGCTTGCTAATGTCGTTGCACAGGAAAACTCATGTTGCAGAGGGAAAATCTGCCAGTATGTGTTGCTTATCTGGTGCTTGTAAGTTTGGCGCCATGGAGTAAATTTACCCATAATGTGATGTAGTGGTTAGAGATTGTCGGAGGAGGTTGCAGACAGAAAAAAATTTAGGGAGGAATGACAAACAAATCCCCATATACCATTTCACCTGCCAAGAAATCCGGGGCATCTTTAGGAGTGGTCTTTATTTGCTGCAGGACCCAGGGAAGCTGGGTAAACCAGTTGGAGTCCTTGCAGCGGTACACCAAAGCTACTTTAAGGGTGTGATGAAGAAGTTCAACCATTCCATTAGAAGCAGAGTTGTAGGCGATTGTCTGATGTATGGTGATTTCCGGGAGATTTGCTAAAGATGTCCACAATTGAGAGGTAAAAGTGGTACCCCTATTAGAAGTAATTTGCACAGGGATACTAAATCTTCCTATCCACCCTGAGAGTAAGGCAGATGTAAATGAGGCGGATGTTTCAGTTTCCATGGGAATGGCTTCATTCCAACGAGTTGAGTGGTCGATGACAGTAAGAAGATAATGATATCCTTATGATGTGGGTAGGGGACCTACTATGTCGACGTGAATGTGGGCAAAATGATACTGAGGTTGAGAAAAATTTCCCACTTTTGAACTCATGTGTAGATGTAGTTTTAAAGTTTGGCACGAGTTACAGGTGCAGACTCAATCCTTATCATCCTTAGTAATACCACAAACTTCGTCTCCAGTAGCTGTGCAATCAAACACCTCTCAATGCATTGGAGCAGGTATCCA
The DNA here is from genome assembly GCF_036898095.1 of Palaemon carinicauda. Lineage (NCBI taxonomy): Eukaryota > Metazoa > Arthropoda > Malacostraca > Decapoda > Palaemonidae > Palaemon > Palaemon carinicauda. The sequence goes on from NC_090736.1 coordinate 87,287,529, forward strand.
CTATTGAGGTCTGGCAGTACTGACGTCGTAGAGGAGGGTGGCGGAGGAATCATCGAGGGGACGTCTTCCCAACGGAGGGATGTGCAGGAGTTCCTACATGCTTGGTTCTTTGGATCTTTTTGCTGGGCTTCTGCTAAGATGTTGTAAATCATTCCCAGGTGAATGGCAGCCAATGTGTTTTTGGACAGGGCATCGGCAACGGGATTAATTTTTCCAGGGACGTGTTGAATGTTACAATTGTACTCAAGGACGCAGAAAGATGTCGGCATTGACAGTCGGATCAGGCATCGGAATGTTGAGAGGGAAGTTGCACCAGAGGCTCGTGGTCCATACGTATGACGCAAGGAATACCTTTCAACAAGTGGTGAAAGTGACGTACAGCCAAATGCACCATCAGCAATTCGCAGTTGAAGGTAGAGTAGCCACATTCAGCCTTGGGCGGTTTTCTACTGAAGAAGGCCAATGCGTGTATGGAGATGTTGACCACCTGCTCGAGTACTGAACAAATAATGATGTCGCTAGCATCAGTGGAGAGAAGGAAAGATGCATGTGGAGTGGGAAAATTAGAGCAACAACGGTTGATAGGGCATTCTTTGCGTTGCAAAAGATCACTTCTTGAAGGGGACCTCAATTCATGTCTTTAGGCTTGGCCTTGAGGGAGTTTTAGAGGGGGCCAAGAATAACAGTAATGGCTGGCAGGAAACGGTGATAATAGTTGATCATATCCAAGAATTCTTGCAGTCCTTTGACGTTTAAGCCATGGGGAGGAGGTTATGATCGGCTGCTACCTTCTCAGGGAAGGGGTAGGCTACTTCAGGAGTGATATGGTGCCCTAAGAATGATACTTCATTGGCGCCGAAGATACACTTGTCGCACCAGACGGTAAGACTTTTCTGTTGTAGGCGGTCAAGCACGATACGTAGGTGATGGAGGTGTTCCATTTTGGAGGAAGAGAACACAAGTATATCGTCCACGTAACATACACAGAAGGGGAGGTCCCCTAAGATGTCATCCATGAGGCATTGAAAAGTAACCCCAGCATTATGAAGGCTAAAACAAGATTAATTGAAGGTGTGTGCACCAAAGATGGTGGTGATGGCAGTCTGGAGATGTCTTTTGGGTTCATGGGCACCTGATAATACCCCTTCAGAAGGTCAAGCATGGAGAAAACCTTTGCTTTATGCATGTAGGAGGTCACATTGGCGATGTTTGAGAGGGGATAGTGATGTGGTTCTCTCTGCATGTTCGGGCGCCAGTAATCCCCACAAAAACACAGAGAGCCATCTTTCTTCAGGATGATGTGCAAAGGTGACTACCATGGGCGTGAGGCCTTTTGGCAAAGGCCCCTTTCTTCGACTTCGGTGAACATTTGTTTAGCGGCTGCCTAACGATTTGGAGCCAGAAACCTGAACCTGGCTAACACTAGGGGTCCCATGTTCTTGATATGGTGATATATAATGTTTTTGGCTGTAGCCGTGGCCTTTTGCCTAAGTTCTGGAGAGAAAACTTCAAGGTAGAAAGTGAGGAGGGGGTTGAAGAGTATGGTCGGAATGGCAGGTTTGAAGAGGTGTCGAGAAGTAAGAGTCTGCATTGACTAATTGCAGGTGAGCTACATCAACCGGGAGGTAGAAATGTGAGAGGAAATCCTCATTGAGATTTACAATGTTACATCAGCAACTTCTAATTATATTTGGCACTTCCAAACGATAATTAGAGGGTTTCATAACTATGCTGGAGAATGGCCTTGGCAGAAGAGAACAGGAAACACTGGTGTCTATCAAAAATCACACGCCCGTATGATCATCATGTAAAAAGAACAGGTTAGTGACAGGGGAGGCC
>NC_090736.1:87296867-87311867 GCF_036898095.1 Palaemon carinicauda
TACTCTGTGTCATGCGTGATACTGGTTGTGCCCAGTCACTTGTCTTGATGGAAGTTGTCCGTGTGACTGAGCATTCATTTATTGGGAAGTATGTTTCCGCTCGTGTGGTTGGAAGTGGTTATAGATTATATTAATAGGTATTTCCGCTTGATATCTGAATGTATGAAATTAATTATTAAATTTTTGAGTGGTAGATTGTAGAGAGTAGTTGCTGATGGATATCATGGTGTCTATAGTGATGTTTCTCACGGAAGTGTTCTTGGTCCATTGCTTTTTATGCTATATATATATATATATATATATATATATATATATATATATATATATATATAATATATATATATATATATATGTGTGTGTGTGTGTGTGTGGTTTGGCCTAGGAAACAAACTTGAAAATGCAGATCATGCTAATCTCTGCATCAATTTCATCTCCTACATATAGACCTATGGATGTTGAATCCTTTTACAGAGATCTAACTAAAACTAGTCAATGGTCATGAAGGTGAACTCAAACGAAACTAAAAGTGTGATTGTAAGTGGGTCGAGGATAGTGGCTCTTCAACATCCAGACTTTTGCATTGACAATATATCGTCAACTACATACAACTCGTTTTAAATTCTCTGTGATTCTTGTATGCAATTTACTCTTAAGAAGCATATTCAAAGTATCTTGATCAATTGCAAGATATGAGGATATTTCTTCAGATTTTTAGTGACCAGTCTCTACATAGAAAATATTTTAATTCTTAAATTCTACCTTGTTTCTAGTAATGTTCTCCTTCAAGGTCTTGAGCTGCTGACTCTCATCCTAATTTGTTGGATAGAAACCTGCAGTGTAATAAATTCCTTATTCTTGCTAGAGGTATCAATCTCTGGCACCATCATTTAGTTATATCTTTATGCATGTTGCATAAGGTCTTGCATAATTCAGATTATCTATTGCATTCACATCTTCCGAGACTGTACCATCCTATACATACTATTAGGTATATACTTTTCCCCATTATGCACAATACAACATATTATTTTAGAAGTTTATTCTTGTTGTGACCTGATTGTTAAATGATCTTCCTAATTTAGCGATAGAATTGGTGGAACTTGAGAGGTTCAAACTTTTGTAAATCTTATTCTGTTCAACAGGTTGACATGAATCTTGTTTTATAATTTGTATATGTCTGATATATTTTAACTTTGCTACTGGTCTTAAATCATAATATATTTTCATTCATTACTTATTTATATTTATATTTCTATTCCCTAATATTCTTTCCTCACTGAGTTACTTTTACTGTAAGAGCACCTGGGCTTACAAATCGGTTATATGGTTAAAAGGGTAAATTTGAATTTTTAGTATAAATCATGAATTCACATGGAATATGTATAAGAGTTGGAATCATTTCTTATCTCTCTTATTAACTGATTGATAGAAATGATCAACTGTCACTTTTATTTCGACTCAAATCCTTATTGAATTAGAAGTACGAGTAATTCTTACAAAAAAATTATTTTCTCTAAAGATTGTGATTCTGAGGTAGGGTAAATTCGATTTTATCAGGTATTTGTGATCTGATATTTGAATATAGGAAAATCACGAGTGTTAGTAAAGGAGAATTATCATATATACATGGCCAAAAGAATATATGAGATAAGGGAACCCACTAGAGCGTTAGAAAGGTCCAAAGTTTTGCAAGTGATGTAATCACACGAAAACACAGGCTTCACTCAGTTTATAATGGACTGTGTAGAATAAGGTGTTGGGGTAAATTCTGAGCTTGCTTTATTTTTTTATTTTAATAGGTGTCAAACAAAATAACAAATGCCTAGGTCCTGTGCCATGTTTGGCTATTACTCTATTCATAAAAGTTTGAAGTGTACAGTTTCACGAATTGCTTAATTGCAAAGGTCTAGTAGAAAAGGAGAAACTTGCCTGAACGAAAAGATTTGATGAATCCTACCACTTTAATATATTTGCAGTGTTTCTTCGGGCCCGGTTGCAACCCCTTATATGCCTGATACTCTACTTTTAATCACGTTTCACTCCTTTCATCTAATTGTACTGTAACATTCTCTCATTTTTTTCTAGAACTAAATGACCTCAATGACCCAGTATGTACCGTAGCCTAAATCCAAATATTCAAATCCATGTACAGTGCAGTAGGTTTATGACAGGGATCATTTAATTTGTCACTTTTAGCATAAGACTTAGGACAGAAAATGGAACGTGTGATTTAAGCTATAAGCCTACTGAAATTTACCTTAATTAACGTGTATGATTCAGTCAGACAGATAGACATACAGACAGATATGACCCTTAAAGAGATTGGTATTAAGATATAGAAGACGGACTGACAGAAGTAGAGAGAGACAGAGAAAGAAAAAGAGATGTTCCTAACAATAAGTTTATTGCTGAGACGCCCTGCCCACATGCGCCAGTAATGAGTGTGGGTTGACCTGTTCTGATATATCCTTGTGACCTTGCGATGGAAGGAAATAAACGATCAAGGTTATGGTTGAGTTGCCTGTCTGAGAATGGCCAGGTTATAAGAGAGATGGAAAAAGAGTAAAATATATATGAAAAATATATTGTGCAATATAAAAATCAATCATAATAACAAGAGATAGCACTGTAAGAGAGAGAGAGAGAGAGAGAGAGAGAGAGGGGAGAGAGAGAGAGAGAGAGAGAGAGAGAGAGAGAGAGGGGGGGGGAGAGAGAGAGAGAGAGAGAGATATGCATTTTTTCAATATTGCTTTTCATCTCACTTTTATTAGATTAAAGAAGGCATGACGAGTTCAACAGTGTATTTTTATGAGCATTTTATACAATTTTGTCCTCTCATGCATCTGCAGTCCTTTCCTAGAGCACCAATTATAAAAAGTCTCATATGATTCTTAATTCCCTTCTATTCTCTCGTTATTTTTCTCCTTCCCTCCGATTATGTAGATAGTTGCAGCAGTTATTCCACGAAACTTGCCAAGTGTCAGAACAAACCTTTTAGAGTCGTGAACGTCGCCTTCGTTGAGCCAGACATATTTCAACGGCCCTCTTAGCTGCCACCAAGGGTTAACTGAAATGGCCTCAGAGAGTGGAATAAATCTACCGGTAGGCAAACACAGATTCTTTTGTTTCTTTTTTTTTTATTTACTATATATCATATTAAGCAGTATGCTATTAGTACTTTATGCCCTAAATGTTCATTGGATCTTCATTGTTTTTAATGCAGTAATTTTATCATACCTGAAAATCTATGACATTTGAAGAGCTCTACACCATTAAACCGTGATAATATTATACAAAGAATATGAAAAAATCTACATCTAAGATATATTAACAAAAATTAATTTTTTATAGAACTATGATATATACAGAATATTATTATCCTTATACACATTTGCCTTTTTATATTTTGCAGATAGTTTTGCAGTGTATTAATAATATTTAAGCGATTTGGTATGATCACGTTGCACCGAGTTTTGGTCCATCATTAATGTTTGATTCTTAGGAGGAAGGGCTAACTAAATCAGCTTAGTTCCAGTGTTCTTACGATACATCATCAAATATTGATCAGGAAATGAACGCTAATCAAACAGACCATTATGTATCGTATTATATTGGTTTCTCATTGAACATAAAAATTCTAAGATCTTGATCTCTAAGCTTTTTTGTATCCCCAGTTAACAGGTTGGAAGGAAGATGTTGGATATATAAATTCTTATAATAAATAACTTTTGAATTTGTTGTGTACCACACGTGTATCACACACGCTTGTACACAGTAACGGTATTTTTGTTTTTTTGTATATTGTCGTTAATGGTCTCTCCTCGCACTGATAACCTATTTATGCCTGTATTTTCCTGCACCATTGTGTATGGATTATTGTGCCATTCTTGACTGGAATGGGCTGTATATATACTCTTGTTCCGTTCAAATAAAGCTAGTTGCATTCAACTTATCTCTCAGTCATCACCTAGTTGCTTGATTTCACATTGGTGACCAGCAGAGGGACCGCTTCCTCCCGCCTGCCCCTCACTGCTCTGCATTATGGTTTTAACATGCCACCCGTCGAGCCTGCCTCTTCAGTAACAGCCGCCTCAATGGAACTACCACCCTTCGCAAGTGGAGAAACGTTTGCCCAGATCCAGCGTGCTGAATTCTAGTTTTGCACCAAGGGCGTGACTCGGTCAAGCACCAAATCAGATCACGTTCTAATGGCAATCCATGAGGACACTTTCCCGTAAAGCTCCGATTAGCCCTGCAAGCAATGGGACACCTCCATAGCATAACAAAACCTTAAATCATACCTACTGGAACAGAACTCCCCTTCACTCGATGCCCGCATAGCAAAACTTTTTCAGCTCTCTCAACAACCGTTGGGGGACCAAATGGCTTCGTTTCCCCCCCAGGGGAATGACCAGTATCGCAGCCTTCAACCTACCGTAAACGGCTCTCCTTGTGAAGTGAATCTACTTCATGCTCTTTAGGTATAACGCCTACCCAAACCTATGCGTGCTGCTATCCCTGATGACGATATTTTGATCATAAAGGACCTGATAACCCAAATCCACACCGTTATGGACAGCCACTTCACCATCTGCCAGACCTCCATCAATGCCTCCACTCCTTACCAAGTGGACAACTATTCAACGTCGAACGAGGGTTACGTGAATGTGGTAGGATACAGACGCCCACCCTACAACGAGCCTTAGCGGCGAGAAAACCGCCCAACACCCATATATACCACTCCTTGCTACACCCCAACCAATGATCTCTCCACCCATTTACTGACATTCATTCGCCACATTATGGTACTACCGATCCAAATTTAAGGTTGCTGCGAAAAAATTTGCGAATGATTGTCAGTGGCCAAAAAGTGTGTAAGTAGGCCATCGATTGCACAGGTGGCCTCCCCTGTCATTAATCTTTTCTTTTTGTAAGATAAAAGTATGAGCGGGCAATTTTTGATAGACATAGGTGCTTGCCGCTCTCTTCTGCCATCGCCACTCTCCAGGACACAACGTAGTCTAAGCTGCCGACTTCTGCCTGGTAGCTGCCAATGGATATGTGACACCCACCCATTGTTATGAAACCCTCAAATAATTGTTTGGAAGTGCCAAAAGAATTTGTGTTTCTTATTGCTGACGTTACATTACCAATCCTTGGTGCGGATTTCCTCTCAAACTTCCACCTCCTGGTCGATGCAGCTCACCGACGGTTAGTCAACGTGAATTCGTACTCTTCGATGCCTCTCCAACCTGCCCCTCCGACTTCACTCTCCAAATCAGCGCACCCACAGATGACTAAGCCCACCTCTTCACATCATTTCTGGATGTTTACTGTCCTGTACTTCATCATATGTCCACGGTTTCCACAAAACATGGTATTCATTACCATATTAGACGACGGGGCCCTCAATGTTTTCAGATTCAGACGTCTGGCACCTGATCCTTTGCCAGCCACTAAACAAAAGTTCTCTGAAATAGAAGAGATAGGTCTTCGCAATATGACCTGAAGCCCATGGTCGTCACCCGTACACATCGTTCTGAAGAAAGATGACTCTCTGCATCTGAGTGAGGATTACAGGCGCCTGAACATGCAGGCAGAACCGGATCACTACCCCCTTTCAAACATTGCTAACGTGTCCTTCTACTTGCAGAAAGCGAAGGTTTTCTCCACACTCTACCTTCTGAAGTGGTATTATGAGGTGCCCATGTACACAGAAGACATTCCCAGGACTGCCGTCACCACCCCTTTCAGTACATATACCTTTAATTACTTTTGTATCGACCTTTGTAATGCTGAGGCCACTTTTCAACATCTCATGGACAGCATCTTAGGTGACCTTGCCCTTTTGTGTATGCTACTTGGACGACATACTTGTGATCTTTTCCTCCAAAGCGTAACACCTTCATACTACGCATCGTGCTCGACTGCCTACAACAGAACAGCCTTGTAGGCCGGTACTACAAGTGTACCTTTGGCGCCGACGAAGTATTGTTCTTAGAGCACCGCATCACTCCTGAAGGAGTCCACCCCCTCCCTGAGAAAGTAGCTGCCATTCAGAACTTCTCCATGTCTTCGGCCATCAAAGCACTACAAGAATTCTTGGGCACGATCAACTGTTTTCACTGTCAGGCGATGGCTGGCCCCCTCTATGCCTCCCTCAGGGGCGAGCCAAAAGACATAAAGTGGGGTCCCCTTCAAGAAGAGGCCTTCTGCAATGCCAAAAATGGCCTATAAACAGCTGCCACTCTCACTTTTCCAGTATCACATGCACCTCTCCTTCTTTCCACCAATATCAGCAACATTGCTATTGCGGCAGTCCTCAAACGGGTGGTCAATGGCTCGTCCCGCCCATTGTCCTTTTTCAGTAGAAAACTGTCCAAGGTGGAATCCAGCTACTTTACCTTTGGCCGTAAATCGCTGGTGGTGCACTTTGCTTTCTGTCATTTTTGCCACTTCTAGGAACGTACGCCGTTCGTCATTTGCATGGACCATATGCCTCTGGTGCACAACATCACACGTAAGTCAGTCCAACGCCTGGTTCGCCCATCAACACTTACATCTCTCTGCCATGGCTGAATACAATTGTACCCTTCAGCACATCCCAGGAAAAATGAATCCCGTTGCCGATGCCCTGTCAAGAAACACATCGGCCGTCATTCACCTGGGATTGGATAGGTAAAAACAAAGTAAAACCATTTAGAAGATGTACATTGATTTTGTTAACAACTATTCAAGCTTTTTTTTTTTTTTTTTGAAAGAAAAACTAGAAAGCTCATCATTAAGCTGTGAATTTTTAGATCTTATAGAAATAAACTTGGCTATTTGTAATCAATTTTCATATGATCCTCTGTATAATATTGAAGTTTTCAAGGGAAAATGAATACTTACTATTACTGTCACAGTGGTATCGCATGCTAGACTATAGATGTTTGGACAAGGACCTTCTGTTCGGTTGACAATTCCCTTGTTTTCTTGATAGCGAGAAAGACGGCATTTTTTCGTGAAGCTAATTAGCAATTTGGACAACTAAACTTTTTTTTTTATCTTTTATTATTGGACAACTAAACTAGTAGACCACATTAGTTAAAAGTTTGTCTACAGCTTTTATTTTTGAGTGGTTGTGGAATATTATACTCGGCCTGAATTTTGGGAGGCATTTACTCAGAAGTTAACTTATTTTTATTTTAAGATATCTCCTTGATTCATCATTAAAATGAGGCATTTTATGACAAAGAGTTCGTCTTTGTTTTACCAAACTTTATCGAAAGAGAAGAAAATATGTTGTTAAGTTTTTAAGTTTATTATAGAAAATGTTGAATGGAAAGCCATTGTTACAAGAAGACTTCTCTAGAAAACACTTGAGAAACGTGTTACGTGTGTATGGGTGCGTTTGTTTATTCATTCGAATTCTTGTATGCTTGTTGGCATATTAACAAAATAGGAGATTTCTGTATGACTATTGAATTTTTGCGCTAGCGTAATTGATACATATGATAACTTAAAATTATATTTTATTATCCCGTCTACGAGAATAGTTTAATACAAGAGCCCATTTTATAGTAGAGCACCTATATACACAAGAGTAGTGAAATACGAGTTACCAGACTTAGGCTACCAAAACTAGTCTCTCGATGGCCAGTGGCTGGCAAGACGTATTATTATGTCCACACTCTTTCTTTCTGTTTTACATATATTTAGTGACGTGATAGTACACAATGCCGTGCTGTTCTGCTTATGAGTGCGCCAATAGAAATGAGAAAGCATCTAAAATCTTTAGGTTTCCAAGTAATTCTGCATCTCTTGATTTTATTAGGAATACTTTTCTTCAGATCCTTGTAGTCTCTCTCTCTCTCTCTCTCTCTCTCTCTCTCTCTCTCTCTCTCTCTCTCTCTCTCTCTCTCTCAGAGCTTACTAATCCTGTGTGCATCTCTTTATGAAAGCCTACTTACCCTTTCCTTTTATTACGTTTACATTCTCGGCGTTCCCTGAGTTAAAACTTGTAGCAAATGTTTTTAAATTAAACAGGCTAGCATAAATCTTTTAATAGTTTATTTACGAAAGACTGTTTTAAAATTGTTACAGTTCTTAAAATATTTAATTTCAATTGTTTATTGCTCCTCATTCAGTTTATTCATCTCCTTATTTCCTTACCTCACTGGGCTAGTTTTTTCCTGTTGGATCCTTTGCGCTTATAAAATCTTGTTTTTTTAACTAGGGTTGCAGGTCAACTAGTAATGATAATGATAATAAAAATATAACAAAGGGAAACCTAATACCGCCTTATCTGATTGGCATTATTTTCATGCTATATTTACATCACATGTTTAATAATATATCTTATCTTCACTTCTATATCACATTATATAAAAACTTCGTATTTTAATACAATGCACAAGTTTCAAAACTATTTCTTATTTTCACTACACATATTTCATTTCTATTGTAGCCTATCATAAATTCACTACGTACTATATCATACATTCACAATTTTATTACATTTTATTTATATATTATATTTTCAATAACCTATAACAATACTATTCACTACTATTATCTTACTTTCATTGCCTACATCACGCCTCAAATATGATAATATTGATCATCTTCAATGCTATATAATATTTTCCTTATTCATCTTATTTATCTAAATAATCTATTATAATACTATATGTATCATATACTGATATCGCCTTCAAAAATATTGAGTTGCACTTAAGATGATAAAAATTAGTGAAATGTGAATATGATATTAAAGATATAAAGGTTAGTAGATAATGATTTACAAACTCACTACTTTATCTTATTTTCCCCATATATATATATATATATATATATATATATATATATATATATATATATATATATATATATATATATATATATATATATATATATATATATATATATATATATATATATATATATATATATATATATATATATACATATATATATATATATATATATATATATATATACATACATACATACATATATATATATATATATATATATATATATACATCACTAACACTGGTGATTTTAATCAATGTAAATATCAACCACAGTGGCATTTGATACCGAATTCTACCTTATGAATATATATCCAATAGAATTCCTTTATGGTGATAGCTTCTGGCTGGGCAGAGATTCGAACTTGTACCACTCAACCAAAACCATATCTGCGAGGACTCTATGAACTGAGCTATCAAGAGAGATATAAGTTTTTTACAAGTCACCGTACATTTTCCTGTAGAATTCAGGAATCGGTTCTTAGACTTGAAATAAACCCATCTCCACCATGATAGTTGAATTGTGAGTTTGCAAGACGTGGTTGTTTAAGACGAATATGCATCACCAACACCCGCGATTTTAATCAATGTAAATATCAATCACAATGTCATTTAATACCGAATTCTACCTTGGGAATATAAATCCACTGGAATTCATTTATTGTTATATATTCCGGCTGGGCAGAGAATCAAACTCGTGCCACTCAGCCAAAACAATGCCTGCGAGGACTTATACTGTATATCTATTGATAGCTCATTTCGTATAGTCCTTGCGCGTATGGTGCCCAGCCAAAACTTATTATCATAAATGAATTCCAGTGGATATATACTCCCAAGGCAGAGTGCGGTATTAGATGCCACTTTGGTTGATATTTACACACACATACACACACACACACACATATATATATATATATATATATATATATATATATATATATATATATATATATATAAATATATATATATATATATATATATATATATATATATATATGTATATATATATATATATATATATATATATATATATATATATATATATATATATATCAGATATTAAGTATACAATAAACAAAAGGTATGTAATATTTGACAATTCTATAAAACGCAAATTCATTTTTCTCCTGCTGCGTTTCTCCTATCTCTCAATTTAATTCTCTCGTAGGCTCTTCAACTTGAAGGGTAACTGAAATTCTATTAAAACCTAGATTAATCATCCTATAATAACACAATTTTATGAGCTTAAATTTTTAAATATGATAGTTATATCTTACTCAAAAACAGTCTCATTATGCATTATTGTACTTTATTCAGAGAGAGAGAGAGAGAGAGAGAGAGAGAGAGAGAGAGAGAGAGAGAGAGAGAGAGAGAGAGAACATTAGGTTTGAAATGCTTTGTTGTTGTACAATGGGGCCTAGTTAAAAATAACACCCTGTTTTGAAGTTTGTCCTATTCTTTCTTTATTTAGGTATTCTAGTTTGTACTAGCAAACAAATCCATACCCATTTATAATAACTTCAAGAATTATGTCATTTTAGTTTCAAGTAGAAAACAAATGTTTTTAGATTAAGGTATATCACAATACATTCCGATATCATGTAAAAAGGTCGCCTTTTCTAATCCAATTGCTGCCCAATAGCAAAAATTTTACAATTTCAATTTTTAAAATTGCATTCAAGTCTCAACCTATCATCATATTTTAAGCAATAGATGTAGTAAGATGGATAGGAAACATTTTCAATGAATAGAGAATGAAAAAGAAATTGACACTAAATATTCAAATACTCTATCAATTAAAGACAAAATTGAGCACATTTGCCAAAAAGCTATCAATGCAAATAAGAAAATACCCTTTAACAATAACTCCGATTAATGCACGTTTATTTCAGCAAAAGTAACCTAGCACAATATAAAAGTTCAAATTCAGTAAGAGGAATAGTAGATTAAAATGTTAGCTATCGATTATTAAGAGCAAAGATGTTAATGCCAATTAGACATCTGTTAGAATCAATCACATGAAAAAGAAAATAATTCTTGAAATTGCACACACAATGTTAATTCTCATTAATTTGCATTTAAAATAGTTTTATCTTTTCGAAATGAGCAGATGCAAATGAACAAAAGAAATAAAAGCTCGAAACCTAATGACTTGCGAGTCTGGTGTGGGGCGCAGGGCTACGGAGCGTGGATTATCATTCCAAACAAGTAAGCAATAGCTTTGTTCATTAGAAATCTAGTAGTAAATATAGCTTTTAATTTTCTACAATCGAATAATATTAGACTGTTCGATATAGAAAAGTGTCCTATTGCATAAGTGGGGTAAAAAAGTTTTTATCTTGTTTTATTTAAAACCCAATAAAATATGATATCATATATTGTGTGAAAGTAATACACCGTGCGTTGAAAATTACAACAAACATTAACAAATAAGGAGGGTTGAAGTTATGAATAAGAATTCATATTAATTTAATATGTAGAATAAGTATAGTTCAAAAAGCAGAAGTACCAAATTCTTCCTCTCATCTATTCATAGTCATTATCAACCATTTTTTTTTTTTGCACATGTAATAACTCCTCTTTTGAAGCGGACTTGAATAGGAAGCCATTAAGCAATCATCCAACACAGATCTTACTTGTAAATATCGCCGGCTGAGATAAACTCTTAATCCTACGAGGCGCCTTTGAAGCCAAAGCTGATTTGTGATTCTCATTAGCAGTGTAAAAAGGGCTGTCATCCCATAAAGCTCATCCCACTTACCTCTATCTTGGCTTTCTGGATGTTGAGTCTCTCTCTCTCTCTCTCTCTCTCTCTCTCTCTCTCTCTCTCTCTCTCTCTCTCTCTCTCTCTCTCTCTCTCTCTCTCGTAATATTTTTGACTGTTCAAATTGTTTAAAAAAGGTTTAGACTAAGATATGCATATTGATGAATCCATGATTAAAATAATTGTATCTTATTTATTTCAAGATAGTAAACACGGTTCGTTTAATTTTCAAACTTCTATGTTTCAATTATCCATAGTTATCTCATGTATCACTATAGGAGGATGCTATTTAATTTCCTGTATCCGAGTTTACAAGCAAATTAAGTTTTATATGACTCAAGATTTCACTGATGAAATAGCATGTGTCAGTCTTCAAATACTCAAGGAAATTTTCTAGTCTTGTTAAGTTTGATTGATTTAAAGTTGCTAGCAACGTAAGAAATTATGATTTTTATATAGTACCCATTTATTCTGCTTTCTTTCTTATAATAATTAAGTTTGATATATATATATATATATATATATATATATATATATATATATATATATATTTTATACACACACACACACATATATATATGTATAAATATATATATATATATATATATATATATATATATATATATATATATATATATATATATACACACACACACATATATATATATATATATATATATATATATATATATATATATATATATATATATATATATATATATACATATATATATAATATACATATATATATATATATATATATATATATATATATGCATATATATACATACATATATATATATATATATATATATATATATATATATATATACAGTATATATACAGTATATATATATATATATATATATATATATATATATATATATATATCAATTTTGTTTCAATTGTAGTAAAATATAGTTGTGTCATTTGATAATTACAATAATTCCCTGTCGCCGTGTGTCTGTTTATTTGTCTGCCTGCAGACCTCTCTCTCTCTCTCTCTCTCTCTCTCTCTCTCTCTCTCTCTCTCTCTCTCTCTCTCTCTCTCTCTCTCTCTCTCTCTCTTTTATTCATCAGATTTTGCGAACAATCAAAGTGAGATCTATAACAAAGTCTTTTTGGCTATGAAATAGCATAAAATATGAGAAGTATAGAAACAAGAGTGCTTTCATTATTTAAGCACTAACACTTGGATACTCTACTGCGGAATACTCTGCACCAGTGTGGGTAGGATAATGCCATGAACATAAGGTAGACCTAGATCTAGGTAAGTCCAGTCGGATAATTACTGGTACCTAAAAATCAACACCTCTACCATTTTTATGTAAAATACCCGGTATACCACCACCCCATATCCGATGAGAAACGCCAGCAAAAACAGATAAGATTAAATAAATTAAAGACCCTGGACCTCCACAATCCTCGAGGAGCAACGAAGACGTCCCCAGCGGAACAACCTTCACCAAGAAGGACTAGGTAACCCTAATCGGAGAAAGGATGAAAGTGGGAAAAATTCATGAATGTTTGATACTTAGGCACAACTGGAGATAACCGCCAACCATGGAGATTAGCCAACAATATAAACAAAGGAACACATCCTACGACGATGCCCACTAAGCCCTCATTGCTTGGATCAAGACCTCAGAGAGGCATTGGTATGGTACCATATGAGGAGGAGGAGGATTATTTAAGCCCATTTGAAGTGAGATGAGAATTGTAAAAGAAAGAGAAGTTCCTGTAGTAGTGATATACTCATACATATAATTATCACTTATACTGTATGCGGCGAGTTTGGATTATCATTCATCCATTGCCATATTATAATTTATATAACTAGCTAAGCTACAACCCTAGTGGGAAAACCAGGATGCTATAAACCCATGGGTTCCAACAGCGAAAATAACCCAGAGAAGAAAGGATTGATTGATTGATTATGAGTTATCTGGCATCCTGACATGTGAAGAATGGAAACAAAGAAAGAAATAAACTACATGTGGAGCAACAAAAATTGAACATAAAAAATCCTAAGAGCGGTAACAACGTTAAAATAGATCTCTTATATATAAACTATGAAGAGAGACCTATAGCAGCCTGTTTATCACAAGAAGAGTTGCTGGAAGATTGAATTTCTGTAGTTCCAACAATTCAATTCTTTGATTGGGAAGATCATTCCACAATCTGGTCACAACTGGAATAGAAATGATGGAATTGTGAGTATTATTGATCATCGTGATGAAGAAAGCATAACTGTGTACCAACCGTGTGTCACACGATCGTACATAGTTCATTTTGTGTATATATTATGTTTGTATCTTCGCTCTTCCCTCACACTAAAAAGAACCAGAATAAACATGTCTGTTTTTCTCATCTGTAATGGTGTCTGTTTTTGAACATGAAATTTCTTGTTACTTTGAGCTTTTGTATATAAAGGAGAGTGTTCCATAATAAATTTATTCAGTTGCTTTCATACTGACTTTCAGTCACAACCTTCAATATGTCCCTGGGAAAATGAATCCCGTTGCCGATGCCCTGTCAAGAAACACGTTGGGTGCCGTTCAACTGGGATTGGATTACAACGCCCTGGCTGAAGTCCAACGACAGGATCCAGAGTATCAAGCATGTAGGACATCCTGCATGTCCCTCCGTTGGGAAGACTTCCCCCTCGAAGACTCCAACACCACCCTCCTCTGTGCTCTGTGGCGTCAGTACTGGTATACCGCGACGTTGGATTCCTACTCCCATGCGCCGGCAGGTGTTTGATTTCATTCACGGCCTTTCACATCGCTCGTGCCGTTCTACTGCACAGCTGCTGAAGACGAAGTTCATTTGGTACGGCATTTCTAAGGATGCTAAGGATTGGGTCCGCGCCTGTACTTCTTACCAAACTTCCAAGGTACATCGACACACGGATTCAGGAGTGGGCACCTTTCCTCAACCTCAGCGTCGTTTCGCACACATTCACGTCGACGTTGTAGGCCCCCTACCCACATCACAAGGACATCGTTACCTGTTTACCGTCATCGACCGCTCCACTCGTTGGCCTGAAGCCATTCCCATGGAAACTGCAATGTTCGCCTCATGTACATCTGCCTTACTCTCAGGATGGATTGCAAGATTTGGTATCCCTGAGCATAATACTTCTGACAGGGGTACCACTTTCACATCTCAATTGTGGACATCATTAGCGAATCTCCTGGGCATCACCCCACATCACACAACGGCCTACAATACCGCTGCCAATGGAATGGTTGAACGTTTTCATCGCACCCTCAAAGCAGCTTTGATGTCCCGCTGCAAGGATTCCAACTGGTTTACTCAGCTTCCCTGGGTCCTCCTTGGACTAAGGACAACTCCTAAACACGCCCTCGATGTCTCGGCAGCTGAAATGGTGTATGGCGACCCGTTGGTCGTCCCTGCCGAAATTTTTCCTTCTACAAC
>NC_090736.1:87319367-87326867 GCF_036898095.1 Palaemon carinicauda
TCCTCCCGCCCCTTCCTGGCGTCCTCCCCCAGCCCGTCGGCCCCCTCCTGCCCGTTGTCCTCCCTCCTAACTACCAAACTTTTCTACACCCGCAGCTCTGGAATCTATAGATATTGGGGGTGACAGAGGGGGACTGGAGACGACAGGACTATTGCATTTGACTGTACCTTTCACTGTTCACCATCATAACAAAGACTAGGAAAACTACGTATTTGACTTAGGTAATGCTTCCTTCTTTACCGTAGGGTAGAATGATATATTTTGTATTGCTCAAATAATACTATGGTTTTCAGTGAACGCTGAATAATGTATATACACATAGCTGTAAACAAATTCATAATATAATACATTTTTTCCTGTAGGTAAGAAAATGAGGAATTGTCTGCACGTCCATTAAACACTAGGATGGTGCTTTAACAATAGGATGTCGAGGAAGAGACATGATAATATTATGTTGGGATTAATTTACGAGATGAGAATAACGACCGTGTGATCTTTACGGTAAAGCAAAATTATCCTTTTGTATTACAAAAATTATACTAAAGATCTAAAATGAGATACACGATTCAAGAATAAACGCGATAATATGAATTATAAATGATGAAAGTTTGTATCAAGTCATGAAGTAGATACACAATGATTGGATGATTGAAAATTATCTGACATCGTAACATCAGTGGTCATTGATACCGATTAGAGTATGGTTGATAAACAAATAATAACTTAAGACAAAGTAATAAACAGAAATATGAATAAATAACAAATAAGTCCAGCTACCAATGAAAACTTAAAATGTCACTGGCATCATAAACAACGTTTTCGCCAAGATTTTTATTGAGGATGTACCTGCCATCCTCATTACGATACACAGTTAATAAATGTAAACTGATAACACATATAGGAAAAAAGAAAAGTAGATCAAAGTTTAATGACTACATCCGAAAGGCGGAAGAGAACAGGTCAACGAATTTAAGCGTGTCAAGTTAAGCCATCCCTTCCTAATTTTGCACTGCTGACTCTGCTCTTCAGTAAATGTTGACGTAATCAAAATCTGGAACCCTTGCATCCGAAACTTCCTAATTAGTTTCGAACAATAAACTGAAATCTGCTATGGGTAACGTAGGACTTAGTTTCCTTGCGATAGAAAGCTGACACCATTACATTGAGGATGATGTTCTCCAAAATACAGTTAAGGAATGGAAGTTTTAAATAGGAGTCTGAGAAACCTGTTTGCCCTTCAAGATATGTTAAAAATCTGCAAAATTACAGGAACGTAAAAACCTATAAGAAAATACAAAAAACGCACAATAGTACATAACGATTTAGGTTATTTTATAACTTTTAGGGGATGTTAGTCAATTGTGAGGAATCTGTCAAATTTGTATACGTCAACCGTATAACGTTTTCGCAAAAAAATTCAATTAAATAGTTTCAAACGCAGGGTCATTAACAAATATTATTTTCATTTTGCATTGAAAGTATCTGAAGAATCTTATTAGGGATGTTAAAGCATTCGCTGAAGCGTATGAACAAAACTAAATTCCCCGGTTCTTTCCGGTCGATAATCCTGCCTTTACTGTTTCCACATAACAGTTAATTTGATTTAAACATTATCATCTTCTCCTCCTACGCTAATTGACCAAAAGGGCCTCGGTTAGACCTCGCCAGTCGTCTCTATCTTGAGCTTTTAATTCAATACGTTTGCATTCAGCATTTCCTACTTCCCGCTTCATAATCCTCACCCATGTAGGCCTGGGTCTTCCAACTCTTCTAGTGGCTTTGGTTTTTAGGGCCCAGTTGAAAGTTTGGTGAACTAATTTCTCTTGAGGAGTGCGGAGAGGATGGTCAAACCATCTCCATCTACCCCTCATCACGATCTCACCCACATATGGCAATCAAGTAATCTCTTATATTTTCTTTTCTAATCATGTCCTGCCATTTCACTACCCAAATTCTTCTGAGTGATTTATTCTCAAATTTACAAAATCTGTTAGATATTGTTTCATTGTCATACCCCGACTCATGTCCGTACACACCAATCTCTCTAAACTGATATATAGCCCAATTTTTATATGTAATTTCAGGAGATTTGATTTCCAAATTTTACTTAACCCAGCCATTGCCTGGTTTGTTTTTTCAATTTTCCATTTAACTTAAATTCTAAAGACCCTGTAATAGAGATCATAGTTCCTAAATATTTAAATGATTCCACCTCATTAATCCGTTCTCCTACCGATGATGTTTCATCTTCAATTTCATATTCCGTTCTCATCATCTCTGTCTTTCTTTTATTTATCCTGAGCCCAACCTCCTATGATATTTCATGCATTCTGGTAAGCAAGCCTGTAAGTTCTGTGGTGTTCTGCTGATAAGGATGGTGTCATCAGCATAGTCTAGCTCAGCTAATTTCCTGTTATTAATACAGTCTAATCCTTCTTCACCATCCCCAAATGTTCTATGCATTACAGAATCCATGATAAACAACATAGGTGACAACACATTCTCATGGAGCATTCCACTGTTCACCGGAAATTCATTTGATAGGACTCCACTAACATTAACTTTGCACATGCTATGCTTATGAACAGAGTTAATCAAATTTTCATATTCAAGAGCAACTCCATAATAATGCAAGTCTCAAAGGCCTTTTCATAGTCTACAAATGCCATCGAAATTGGATTTCTATATTCGACACATTGCTGTACCATAAGTCCTAAAATGAATATTTGGGTAGTACAACTTCTACCTTTTTTACAATTTTCAAAGCCCTTCTTCTTTAATAATAGCTATGTGATGTATTTAATTTTGGTAACTGACACATGGTGAAATCCATATATATTTGTGGATGTCCTTGTGTTGTGGAAGAGTACCTCCTATAACAAGAGTGTTTGTTTAACATAAACTTTTAAAATGTGCCCCATTTTTATTTGGAACTTCTCTAAGACCCTAAACACCCACCATATTCTCTATACATTGATCACTCCTTCCAACATCAACATTGAATTTACCAATCACAATTTTCATATCTCTCTCTGGGATCTCATCTATAGTCTAGTCAATCTGGTGATATATCCACCACAAACTGCCAAAGAAACGAAACCCATTTTTTCTCCCTCATGTTCCGCTTCAAAACAACATACTAAAAATCAACCAAAATCAAACTAGTGGAACAGTCTTTAATGTAAGGATTTTTGATAATTTTGCAATAACCAATATTCAATGTTTATGCAACATGAACTACTCTCCACACCAAGAATGAGTATAAATCTAAACAAAATGGCTCTATCAACACATGTCTAGTGTAATACAGCTTGCACCATTGTTTTATAATTATTTAGCGTGCATAAAAGGAAGATTATTACCTTTTATGGCATGTAGCGTTTGTATGATATATTGAAAAATATATAGTCATTAAGAATTTCCTTTATTTTGCAATATGAATAGCTAACTCAAATAGTTTGAGCAACTTTACCCCATAGCATTTTGTCTTTAGCTGTAATTGGCTTTCTGCCTAATCTTTGTAATTCTCTTTAGATGAATTTAAATTTTGTAGCTGAAGCTCATAAAACAGTACTTACACTGTTGTGTAAGATACCCCAAATATAATTCAGGTTATTTTCATATATTTTGCAAAACGTTACAAACTTCCAATAATATGTAGTTCCAGAAAGTTTGTCTTAGTCATATAGTCTATATTATAATTTAGATTAATTTTAACTTTCATTGTTACTTTCGTTGTCAACATTTGCATGGGTGACATAACTACAGTGAATACCTTTGTTATTCCTCACATGAAAGAGAGCAATCTAGCCCATATTTTCTGCATCCACAGCATCTAGTATCGCAACCACTTTTGCGTTTGTAAGAAAAGCTTCTAGTAATTATCTCAGAGCTGGTTGTAAATCTTTTATAACTGGAATAAAGGTGCTTTCTTTATTCATCTAGACCCAATCTTCCCGGGGTAATTCATTTTCACACCATTTTTTAACCTGGTGGTATACTCTTAAGCTATGATATTAAATAGCAGCAGATATAGGAGGTAAATCACGAGGTAGAACTTGAAAAAACCTTTTGGTGGAAGGTTTGCAATCTAATGCTATCTAGACTTTGCTCAGATTCTCCTTTGTAGACTTATACTAAAGCATTTTGCGCAGTCTTAATTTGTCATCCTTTTGTGTCATTGGCGATCTAATCACAGCTGCCTGTTGTTGGAAATATGCCCTATTTTTTTTTTCAGTGCAACAGATTTTCCTACACCAAACAATGAAGAATTGGTGTCTCACCATGATAAACCATGCATAAATGATAAATTTTGCATACACGTTTGCCAAGTGACCTTTGTAATTCTAATACGTCCCAACAGCTTTTGGTTTTCTTTTAAATTAACTTCTGCTCTGGTGTAAAAAAACAATTTATGTGGGTTGTTTGTGCTTCATTGGATAGCAATACGAGCAGATTTGTGCCGTCTCCAAGAAGCATAGTGTCACAATTATTTGCCATCTTAATAGCAGTTTCAGCAACCAACACATGAGGTTCTGCTGTTGCATGCAGTACTTTTCATCCATTTTGCTCCAGTTCTACACTAAGCATGTCTATAAATCTCTCCATGCTAATATTGTTAGACAAATACCTGGCCTTGGACATTGTACATGTCAAATCACTGGTGAACAAGACCATTGGTCCTGGTCTGTTCTTCATCTGTCTTATGTGGGCTCCATCCTTCCTCGCTGAACCACACTTATATCCATCAAAAAGGACAGTGGACTGAACATACTTAATAGTAACATAACTGCTAAAACGTGAAATTATCATGTTCATGTTTCGCAAGTTTCAAAAGGTATTATGTGTAATAGTGAGCCCCTACTTAATATGTAATGAACATTTCCTGATGGCCTACTGTCATTTCCTGACACATCTTTCCAGAGGGCATCAGCCAGTGAATGCTTATCTGCTTCAAGTAATGCATCATTACACCTGAAGAGTCCTGGTGGATAATGCAAAACTCGTGCTTAATTACATCATCTAAATCACCGCTGTTTTGTATCAGCTGTGACCAGCTTCTCGAAAAGCAACTGAGGATCAGTTTTTATATAAGCAGAACCAGCAAAGACAGACAACTTCATATCCATTGTTATCACTTGATCTTTCTTCCTAAAAACATGATAAAAGACATATTGGTCTAACATCTAATAGAGGATTTTTTCTCCCACTCAAACTACTTCTTAGACATTAACATTTCTTGCTGCAGATACACCAATATCAAGACTATGAAGTGTTGCTACTGAGCAAAAGGGTGAATAGGAAGATAGAAAAGAAATGACCTTTAATGTATCCTTCACATCATGTTGCTGACTTGCATATGTTGGGTCTTTATGCTGGTCACTAGTAACCAAAATTACTATAGTATAAATATTGCATTGCATGACTAATTTCTGAATATGGTGGGTTTGACAGTAGTGAAACAAACCTAAGACATTCTTCCATCCCTCTCCCTCCTGTTAGGCCACCATTTGTCTTAAGGCTTCTCATCAAAAATTGCTTTATAACAAGGTCACTTCATGAGCCTCCCCAAAATATGCCGGACCGTCTCACCACATTCATACTGTCAGTGAAAATCTTATGTACATTAGGGTGTTGTGTTGACAGCTGACATAAATTGCAAGTAATCATGAATTGACTTTGTATGTAAATTATGCCAAGCAGCTGCAAGATAATGTAACATCTTCAAGATGCGTAATTGCATAGACCAGTCAACAATTTTTAAGATCTAAGAAAATTCACGCAAAATGTTTATCATGTCCAGGTATTGAAGCTAATTCCTAGCAGTAGGAAAATAACTTAAACATCTTTTCAGTTTTCCTATGCAGGCTGATATTCTTTCTAGAGCAGATATATTATTTATGGAATTTAGGGTACGTTTTCAGAAATTAAATCCTCACACAATTTGGCTACTTCATTTAAATGTTCACGAAAAGCTTCCCTCTCATTTGAATCAAACTGAAAAATTTGCTGACTGATATAAATTTTGAACTAAAATTGTGGAAAACATGCCTACTGTTTTTACGAGTCCTCCGTATCTATGTTTTGTCTGATATATATATATATATATATATATATATATATATATATATATATATATATATATATGTGTATGTGTGTGTGTGTATATATATATATATATATATATATATATATATATATATATATACACATATATATATATTATATATATATATATATATATATATATATATATATATAAATATATATATATATATATATATATATATATATATATATATATATATCAGACAAAATATAGATACGGAGGACTCGTAAAAACAGTAGGCATGTTTTCCACAATTTTAGTTCAAAATTTATATCAGTCAGCAAATTTTTCAGTTTGATTCAAATGAGAGGGAAGCTTTTCGTGAACATTTAAATGAAGTAGCCAAATTGTGTGAGAATTTAATTTCTGAAAACGTACCCTAAATTCCATAAATAATATATCTGCTCTAGAAAGAATATCAGCCTGCATAGGAAAACTGAAAAGATGTTTAAGTAATTTTCCTACTGCTAGGAATTAGCTTCAATACCTGGACATGATAAACATTTTGCGTGAATTTTCTTAGATCTTAAAAATTGTTGACTGGTCTATGCAATTACGCATCTTGAAGATGTTACATTATATATATAAACACCATTCAGAGCAAAAAAAAAAAAAAAAGAAACTTGTTCGAAATTAACCAAATTAAATTCACAATTGAACTTAATCGCAATTTCAATTCAATTTGTGGTGCAGTCATTTCTATACGGTGACTATTAATCTTAATTTTTGAGTAATTGTCAGTGATATAAAACAAATTTAGTAGAAAAGTGAAATTTAAAAGAAATAACCTATCACTAGATAACAAATTCCGAATAAATAAGGCGAAATTATGTGATTTATTGCCACTCTCCAGTGAGTTAATGTTGTTTAATACATCATTGGTTGTCAAATTTCAAAGCAATTTTAACATTTAACCTTCCATCATTCTTGTGTAAAAAGGAAACTCTTCACCAATCTGGTTTTGGTACATTTTTAGTATGTTAATCTAAAAAAAATTGGTTACAATCTGGTACCAATTTATTTTTTTTTTCTGTTGCAGTTTGTGGTGGGTTTGTCCTATTTTGGTCATAGATTGACTGGACTTCTATGACATTTAGCAGTTCTTCCTAGTATTTACGTTTCCTTTCTTCAGGAAAATCATTTGTTGGTGCATAACAAACTATAATACTCATATTGCACTGCTTTGATTTAAACTTTTTAAGTAATAATGTGCCATTTACAGCTCTCCATTCCGTTAATGCCTTATCTGCTCTTGGTGTCATTATTCCTACTCCTTCTCTCCCAACTCCTTTTGTTCTTCCTGAGTAGATATATGTATTGCGTTGGTCTAAGATTCCCTTACCAATCCTCTTACAACGTTTTTCACTTACGGCAAAGATATCCAAACTATA
>NC_090736.1:87336867-87361867 GCF_036898095.1 Palaemon carinicauda
ATTTAACATAAAAAAGAAACCTTTGAAAATATAACAACTTTTGTTTGTACGTTGCTTAAAATGGTGCACCGCACATGGTTCATATATGCTTGTACATTGTAACGTGTCCTTTTTTGGGCAGCTTTCTACTTGGGATAATTTTGCAAGTGATATACCAGAGAAACTTAACTTAGAGGTATCACAGAGTTCTAACCTCTGGAGCGAATATCCCGAGAGATATCATATATAAACCAAGGACGTGTTTAAAACAAGCCATGGCTATCTTTCCCCGACTAGAGTTAACCTTGTCTTGAAGGATGTGGGATAGGACAGGATACGTGGGCGAGAGAGCTGTTACAACTCCCGATCTCTATGTGCTACAACTAACATGTTTCCTGTAAATCCATTCATTTTTGTAGACGCCATCTTGACGGTTGCTTGGAGGTTTTTTTTTTTTTTTTTTCATAGATTTTTGAGTCATTTATCGATCATAAATGCTTCAGCTTCTTCCTCAGCGTCTAAGTTGAGTTCCCCTTTTCTTGTGTGTTGGAGAATTTCGCGTCTCCACCCCGTTTTTACTCGATGTGCAGGCTTTTTATTGCCTGTGGCCGGCATGTTTTATATTATTCTTTTACAACTGTGGTATGATTATGGGGTATACCTCCTTTTTACTGTTGTTACATGTGGGTTTTTTTATCAGTCTTAACTCAAGCTAGCTCTACCCTGGCCGGTGACAATGACTGGTGAATTTACACCTATGCACCATCCCCTTCTTTCACCTAACCCTACTGGTTTCGTGAGACTGCCCTTCTTCCCATGCTGTTGATTTATCATAGCGTGGAGCTGCGGTTCTGAACGTCCCTCTGGGAATTGGATGGTGTGTTACAGTTGGCCTAGGGTGACTGTCTTCCCTTTATCCTTAACTTATATGTTTGGCAAGGCGGTACAGGTTTTGGGAACTTGTTTCCTGTGTCCAATTTTTGTTTATTATTATTATTATTATTATTATTATTATTACTATCCAAGCTACAACCCTAGTTGGAAAAGCAAGATGCTATAAGCCCAGGGGCTCCAACAGGGAAAAATAGCCCAGTGAGGAAAGGAAATAAGGAAATAAATAAATGAAGAGAACAAATTAACAATAAATCATTCTAAAATAAGTAACAACGTCAAAACAGACATGTCATATGTAAACTATTAACAACAACAAAAACAAATATGTCATAAATAAACTATAAAAAGACTCATGTCCGCCTGGTCAACAAAAAAGCATTTGCTCCAACTTTGAACTTTTGAAGTTCTACTGATTCAACCACCCGGTTAGGAAGATCATTCCACAACTTGGTCACAGCTGGAATAAAACTTCTAGAGTACTGCGTAGTATTGAGCCTCGTGATGGAGAATGCCTGGCTATTAGAATTAACTGCCTGCCTAGTATTACGAACAGGATAGAATTGTCCTGGGAGATCTGAATGTAAAGGATGGTCAGAGTTATGAAAAATCTTATGCAACATGCATAATGAACTAATTGAACGACGGTGCCAGAGATTAATATCTAGATCAGGAATAAGAAATTTAATAGACCGTAAGTTTCTGTCCAACAAATTAAGATGAGAATCAGCAGCTGAACACCAGACAGGAGAACAATACTCAAAACAAGGTAGAATGAAAGAATTAAAAAACTTCTTCAGAATAGATTGATCACCGAAAATCTTGAAAGACTTTCTCAATAAGCCTATTTTTTGCGCAACTGAAGAAGACACAGACCTTATATGTTTCTCAAAAGTAAATTTACTGTCGAGAATCACACCTAAAATTTTGAAAGAGTCATACATATTTAAAGAAACATTATCAATACTGAGATCCGGATGTTGAGGAGCCACCGTCCTTGACCTACTTACAATCATACTTTGAGTTTTGTTAGGATTCAACTTCATACCCCATAATTGGCACCATGCACTAATTCTAGCTAAATCTCTATCAAGGGATTCACCAACCCTAGATCTACATTCAGGGGATGGAATTGATGCAAAGAGAGTAGCATCATCTGCATATGCAACAAGCTTGTTTTCTAGGCCAAACCACATGTCATGTGTATATAGTATGAAAAGTAATGGGCCAAGAACACTACCCTGTGGAACACCGGATATCACATTCCTATAATCACTATGGTGCCCATCAACAACAACTATTTAAGATCTATTACTTAAAAAATCAATAATATTACTAATAAACGACCCACCCACTCCCAACTGTTTCAGTTTGAAAACAAGGGCCTCATGATTAACACGGTCAAAGGCAGCACTAAAATCAAGGCCAATCATACGAACTTCCCGACCACAATCAAGGGATTTCTGTACAGCATTGGAGATTGTAAGAAGGGCATCACATGCTCCAAGGCCTTTACGAAAACCAAATTGCAAACTAGGGAGTAGATGATTACCTTCAGCAAACCTATTAAGACGTTTTGCCAGAAGACGTTAAAAAACTTTAGATAATATGGGAGTTATGGAAATTGGGTGGTAATCAAGGTCATTACCCCCTGCTCTAATGCTAACAGGTAGGCCATCTCGTGCCGCCTCACCTAGTCTTAGGCTTCTTTCTTAGTTTTTGGTAGGCTATGTCTGGTTGTGAGGACTTGTCCTCTGTGTCCTATCACTACATACCCCTTAGAACACCATTCTTGTGCTAATGTGTCCTGCCGCCTTACCAATTTTTGAGTCTCCCATCATCACACTTTTCCCTCCCCCTTATGCCTGCTAGTGTGTCTACCTGCTGTTAATCTTTCTCCCCATCCCTGTCTAGTCCCATGGCGACTGAAGTACTCTTCGTTGCTACTTTTGGACAGGATAGCATGTAGGCTATCTAACCTGGCACTAGATGGGTGAGATTTTTTCCTTCCCTTGATTAATTCTCTCTTTCGCCTCAGAGACTACTCTTGTGTGGTTTCTCTGCCACTTGGGGTTTTCCTCTGTTGCCTTAGGAGTTACCTATTCTGTGACTGCAGCTTCTCATCCTAAGCTATGTACCTCTTGCTGCGGAGTCTTGACTCCTTTGCCTGGTTAGTCTTTCCTGGCAGAAGTGTTGCCGTCTTTCCCTTCTTTCGGTCTTGTCAGCTTGAGTTCTTCTTGCATTGAATATGCATTGGCTATGGGACATTCCCTCTGCTGCCTTAGCTGCAGCCTTATACTGGTCATCTCTTCCTTCTCCTTTTCCATATCTGAGGAGCATTGTACTCTGAAGTTGGTTGATTGGATCCCGCCTGGCTGTCAGAATATCTTTTAAATTTCCAATTCATGGCACCCTGGCCATCCTGTACAGCTTACATTATCTTACGGGCTATAACCCTCTATTTTCATGAGTTAATGATAATGACCAGGTCTTGGCAGGTTTCCTTATTCACTGCCTTTTCATTCCTGTAACTCTCCCATGATTGTTGACCCTTCCCTATGGGATTGTCCCCTCTCTTCTTGTCGACTTGACAATGCCTTTGTCGTGTTGTCAACATGCCTGGGGTGTTGAAAGGTCAGTTTATAACATGTTGGTCGGAATTGCTGCTCATTAAACCCAGCTACTGCCGCTACGGGGGCAGTTGTTGCTGGCATAGGCAGTATGATAAGTGAATTTGCCATCTTAGGTTGCTTAATAAACCGACTTTGAGTAACTGGTGTTTCTTTGATGTGGCCCTTTCCTCTATATTCCTATCACACTGTCATTGACAGTTTTGTGTAAGTCTCCAATGATTTTTGAGGGTTTTGGCATGAGTTTCCATTGTTTTGTAGTCTTAGCCATATTATAATTGACAAGAATATTTAGGCTAGGATTATTTTTACGCATAATTTTTCTGTAAAATTTTTATATATACTTAATTTAAGAATGAAATTTTTTCAATGATTTGTACTCATTGCAATTTATCCTTCTTTATAGGTCGTTGATGAAATGGAGTGTTCAACGTTCACGCTGACAACATGTTGACAACTTCTTCTTTGACGTCAGAGAGGAAGAGGATCCTGCCGACCCCAGAAGCCTCAGCTAAGTCACTGGATATATATGAGGTGAGTACAGCTCCCAGTATTTCTTCAGCTTGGTCCTCCATCCCTGCATTTCAGGCCCCAGTATCTAGTTTGACTCCTGTTCCTACGATGGATAAACTTTTGTTTCCAGGTCAAATGGTATTTATGGCATACATGTAAGCTTTCATGGAAAACTTATATACTAACATGAGAGTGCTGAAGCATCAATAGAGGCGAAAATAAAAGCTTTATAAAAGGTACCTACTTCTTAGGTTCCACCAGCTTCAAGCCTACCTTGGTTTCAGTTAAGAACCCTTGGCGTTATGTTGAGCATATGGTTTAAAGTGAAGGGTACCTCAACATCGGAGAAGGTTTGGGTTCTAAGCCAGTCTTTGACTTAGAATTTTTCCCTTCAATTGATAGTTAACCATACTGCTATGTAAGGCTTGTCCCGGATGCGTCCTTAGGGACAATACAATCCCGAAAGAAACGATCATCCTGGATCATAGTAAGGCTCAGTCTCTTTTGGTTAAGGAGCTGAAAACTTCTGAATTTGCTAATACCAAACTTTCTGCTTTCGGCAAGAAGCAGGCCACCTTCGTGGCTCTCTAGGATACTGTCTTTTCCTTTGCCTCTAAAAGCTTAGAGGCTGTAATGAAAGCAGTAGTGGAGAGTCGACCATTGACAGTGCTAGAGGAGTGCAACCTGTCTCCCTAACTCTTCCTTATGATTCGGATTGTTGGGAAGATGTCCAACATACTTTTACTGTTGGAAAACTAGATAAAGACATTGGGGGCAAAAAGTTTAATGAGAAACTGCCTAGAATTCCCGAATAACTATTACAGGACAAATTGGAGGCTAAAGAGAGACTATCTGCTTCTTTATCCTTCCAATCTTATCTGGAGATGCTAATTGGAAACTATTCCAAATCTGTTCTCTTCCCAGTCTTAGCAAAGATTCACATAGCCATGTTCAATAGAGATCTCCATGCTTTCTTCCTAGCCAGAAAAGCAAGTAGAGAACATGTCCTAGCCACTGCAACGATCAGGCATGAAGCTACAAAACTGATCGACTCCAATATCTGGGGGAAAGACCTCTTCCCCAAGAAACTGGTTAAGGAAGTCATGGACTGAGCAGCCCAGGAAAATAAGAGCCTTATACAAAAGTGGGTGAAGGAAATTTACCCCTGGAGAAGGACCTCGACCCAAGGGGAAAAAAGCCTAGAACACACTTTAAAGGAAGGACATCCTTTCCTGTCATAAGAGCCTCAGTTTATGCTATCCCCCAGACTGTGTACACGGCTCCCCAGCAGTATGTATCAGTCTCCAGCTTTCAATCTATATTCAAGGAGCCACCACTATATTTCGTCCTGTCAGAGCTCAAAAGAAGAGCACTAGTGGCAGGGAAAGTTCTGGGAGGGGCAGTCAGTCTAGAAGCCGAGGAAGTAGAGACAAGGTGGTTAAGGAAACAGGTCCTTCACAAGAAGAATAACGAGCTACCGGTAGGAGGACGACTTTACCTTTTCAAGGATCGACGGGAGTTCGATCACTGGACTCATAGCATAGTCTCACAGGGATTAGGCTGGTAATGGAGACAGAAACCACCCCAGTTTAAGAGGTTCTTTCAATCCGCAACCCTGGTCTTGGAGGATTATGTACAAGATCTTCTTCGGAAGGGAGTCATCCGTTGCACAAAATCCATAAACTTTCAAGGGTGGCTATTTTGCATGCCCAAGAAAGATTCAAAAACTCTTCAAACTATTCTAGACTTGTCCCCACTAAATAAATTCATTCTGAAAAACAAGTTTCAGATGAAGACTATCTCGCAAAAACGGACCCTACTACCCTAGGGGGCCTACACCTACTCCATATATCTTACAGATGCCTATTGGCATCTTCCAAAGGGTTGCACTTCTCCCCCTACCTTGGTTTCGGAGTGTCAAGAAAGGACTATGAATTTAGAGCTATACCCTTTGGGCTCAATATAGCTCCAAGGATTTTCACAAAGCTAGTCAAAGCCATCATCCAAAAATTACGGAAAAGGGGCCTCCAGGTGATGGTATACCTGGACGACTGGATGGTCTGGACTGCTCAAGAAGTAGTCATTAAATTCCTTCAGTCTTTGTGTTTTCAGATCAACTTTGAAAATTCTAGGCTGTCTCTAGCTCAAGAATTCCAGTGGCTAGGACTTCACTGGGATCTAAAATCACACGCCCTCTCTCTACTGCAAGCCAAGAGAAAGGAAATCTTAAACTTTGTTAGGTGCCTGCTTCATTCAAGAGTACTTCCCAGGCGGCAACAGGAAAGCCTTGGGTTCACTGCAGTTCGCTGCCATGACAGACCCAATCTTAAAAGCAAGACTCAAAGATGCCAGCAGAGTCTGGAGAAGAAAGACATCAAATGCTTAGAAAGATCTTTGCCACAAAACCCTGGTCTTACTGCGATAGCACCTCAAGCCGCGGTCCACTGCCAAAGGTTTATTGACACACGTCCCTCTACAGTATCCTCTTCCGTCTGTGATAATTCACAGAGATGCATCGGAACAAGGTTTAGGGACGGGGGACATTCCCCTTCTACGAAAGTACAGGGCCAGTGGTCAATCACTTTCCGGAGATTTCATATCAACATTCTGGGAGCCCTGGCAGTGTTTCTGACTCTACGTAGACTAAACCCGAAGAGATATCGCACATCAAATTAGTCATCGACAATAGGACGATAGTCCACTGTGTCACCATACAGGGCTCCAGGTCTCCTGAGAACAACAATATAATTATAGCCATCTTCACTTTAGCAAAGCTGAGAAAATGGCATCTCTAAGCAGTTCACCTAAAAGGTGTTCACAATATGACGGTGAACGCCCTGTCAAGATACAAGCCTCTTGAAACAGGATGGGTTCTGGTCGCAAAATTAGTCTGTTTCATTTTAGATCAAGTAATGGTACTGCAAATAGATTTCTTTGCGACGAGCTTCAACAAGAAGCTTTCCTGGTATGTAGCACCAAACTTAGATCCGGAAGCAACAGGTACAGATGTGATGTCCCTGGATTGGAACTAGTGGTCTCACATCTACCTATTTCCACCAATCAGCCTCCTAATGAAAGACCTGAAAAAACCAGACTTTCAAGTGAACAGCAGCTCTAGTGGCTCCCAAATGGCCTAAGAGCAATTGGAATCCTCTTGTCCTGGAACTCAAACCTCTCCAGGTCCCTCTACCATCTCCAGTTCTGTCCCAGGATGTTCAACAGAAGACTGTCTTCGCTTCCTATTGGATAACAAAAACCCCTCAGTTCATTATTTTCTCGCCCTAGCGGTTCAAAGAAAGTTTGGAGTTGTAAAGGAGAAAATTGACTTCATAGAAGAGTACAAGTCCAATACCACAAAGAGACAATATTTGTCTTCCTGGAAAAAATTGGTTGCATTCGTGAAAAGTCATCAGCCCTCTTCGATTACAATGGACTTCTGTATTTCTTTCTATATTTCATTGCATGATCAAAGTTAGGCCTCTAAGATTATAGCCTCATGTAAGTCAGCACTAACTCGACCAATTGCTTATGCTTTTGATATTGAAGTTAATAGTGAGCTGTTTATAAAGATCCTGAAGGATTCTGCTAAATTGAAACCTCTTGCTCCTCCAAAGGCTATTTCATGGCCGTTCGATAAAGTCTTGCACTTAGCCTCTTCAATAGATAACGCCCCTACCTCTCTGAGGGATCTTAATCAAAAGTCTATCTTTTTGCTTGCTATAGCTTCTGGTGCTAAAGTCAGTGAGATTGTGGCCCTCTCAAGGAATGATGGCCACATTGAATTCTCGGAATCGGGGAGGTAAATCCTTTTCCAGATCCTGCATTCTTGTTGAAAAATTAACTTCCCACAAATAGCTGGGACCCATGGAAGATTGTTCTACTACAGGAAAATCCTTCTCTGTGCCCCATGAAATGCCATAGGGCCTACCTGTTAAAGAGTTGGCCTTTAAAGGTGGTCAACTTTTTAAATGGGAAATGGTAGGATCTAATCTTTCTCTGAAACAGCTAAAGTCCAAACTTACCTATTTCATCAGAACAGCTGACCCTGATAGTATACCATCCGGTCATGACCCTAGGAAAATTTCCTCTCCCTTAAATTTTTTCTAACCTATATCCTTTGCTTGATTTCAGGCTTACACAGGATGGAAATCTTCAAGAGTGATATTCAAACATTACTTACGTCAGTTGAAAGAGATTAAACACTTTGTGGTGGCTGCTGCTAGTGTGATTAAACCAGCTTCTTAAGTGTTGTGAATGGACTCTTATGAACTGTATACTTAGGACTTCTCAGTCTACATCGTGCAAGAGGACTAATCTTCTTCTTTTCAATGTACAATTTGATAATTGTAAAGATTCAAAGGGGATATTTTACTTTTATGTTATGAGTGTTCCTATTTACTATTTTATTACATGATTTTGGGGTCTGAAAACTTTTGTTTTCTGTACATATCTACTGGACATGATGTAGCGTTCATTGCTGTTCTTTTTGCGTTTCCTTTATTAGACATAAAGTTCAAAATAAAAGCAGTGTACCTCAAATTTTTTACCTTCCTTTTATAGACTTTGGTCTGTTCGTTTACTGGAAACAAAGAGTGGGAATGTACTAATGAATTCGTTTGCTCCTACTTATTTTACAAAAATATCCCTTGCGTTCATTGGAAGCTTAGCTACCAATGCTAAGGGTAGTATGGTTATGTCTTTGAGAGGTAAAGGCTTAAAACTCCCTGGCCATAACTGAGAATATTAATTCTCTGGTACACTTCCATCAGGACAACTGGCTCGAGCCCAAAAAACGGATTTCAACATACGAAAATTCTATTTTTGTGTGAGATAGCCATGTCATCCTGATGGCCCTCCTGGAATGGTTTTACAGGAAACGTGTTATTTGTAACACATTGAGATAAGAAGTTGTAACGGCTTTCTCTCCAATGTATACTATCCTATCCCACATCCTTCGAGACAAGGGTAAATATATTTGGGGAAGGATAGCCATAGCTTGTGTTTAACACGTCCCTGGTTTATACAGGATATCTCTCGGGATATTCGCTCCAGAGGTTAGTACTCTGTAATACCTCTACGACAAAATTCTTTGGTATATCACTCGCAGAAATATCCCAATGAGGAACTTCCATCTGAACGACATGGCTATCTCACCAAGAAATATATTTTTTCTATGTCAAAGTTCGTTTTCTTATCTCTTGTTCTCTGCTGCAGGAATTATAGAAACTTGTTTAAGCTTGCAATTGCATGCATTCTTACTGCTTGAATTTTGTGTCATTCCTGCTTTCAACTGTCTGTATAAAAGCTCATTGTCAAGTTGAATAAAGTTTACTTGTATTCATTTCGCATCTCTGTTAGTACCTATCAATCGCTTTACGCTATTGGTGACTGCCGGATTACCAGCTCCTTAATGCCTTTCTGATCATTGCCGTGCCATATTATTTGATGATGCTGCCCGCCCACCCTGACTCTTATCCTCACCATATTTTACTTTACTTACTTAGATGGCTGCTTTTCTGGTCCCATACAGCAGGGGAACCCCACTCTTTACTAGACCTCCAATGTCATTTTACCTTGTTCGTTCACAATATTTATCTTTTCAAGTCACATATTGTTCATTTATTGGTAAATCGTCACTGTCAAAAGACTTGTGAAATAAGAAAGTTTTCAGTTTCCTCTTGAAAGCCTTAATGTCTTCAATCATTCAAATGTTTCGTGGGAGCTAATTATATCACCCTTTATCAGTAGAGAGGCATTCGCTTGGTTTCATCGCATGAGGTTTAGTTTGGCTTTAAGGGCATGACTCGCTCAAGCACCAAAGCAGACTATGTCCTCGAGGAGATATCCGAAGACACTTTCCTGGAAATCTCCAGTAAGAGTTGCGACCAAGAGGAAGCCCCAATAGCATATAATGCCCTCAATACATACCTCATAGAGCAATACTCATCCTCGCCAGCCGCCTGTATAGTCAAGCCTTTTCAGCTCCTTCAACAACCGTTGGGGAGACTAAAAGGCTTTGCTCGCTTTCAGGGTAATGACCAGTATCGCTTGCCTGAAACCTGCCGCAGACGGCTTTCCTCATGAGGTGAATCTACCTCGTGCCCTTTGTATACAACACCTACCTGAACCTGTACAAGCCGCCATCCCTGGTGTTAATATTTTGCCCATAAAGGACCTGATGACCAAATTCGACGCCCTCATGGACAACCACTTCACCACCTTCAAGACCTCCATCAAGGCTTCTATTCCTGACATAAAGGACAACTATTCAACATCAACTGAAGCTGACATGAGTGCGGTAGAACACAGATGCCTACCCCATGAAGTGTTGGAGCAGCGA
Organism: Palaemon carinicauda; assembly: GCF_036898095.1. NCBI lineage: Eukaryota > Metazoa > Arthropoda > Malacostraca > Decapoda > Palaemonidae > Palaemon > Palaemon carinicauda. Next base: position 87,347,221 of record NC_090736.1, read on the forward strand.
CAAAGTCGCCTACCACACACATATGCCGCCTCTCACTTATGCTCAAACCAACAACCTCCACAGCCACTTACTGACGCCCATCAACCAGAGTTATGCTACTTCCACTCATCCGTAACTGCTACAAAGAAATCAGCGAACAGTTGTCATTGGCCAAAGACTTGTAATTAAGCCATCGCTTGTGGTAGTTGCCTCCCCCATCAATTATCTTTCTTTTATCAGGAAGCAGGTACAGGTGTGCGGTTTTTGGTTGAGACTGATGCTTGCCATTCTCTTATATTAAAGTCACTCTCCAGGATACAATATAATCATTCTAAGCCTGCCCACCCACAGGTATGAGACACTCACGCTATCGTTTGGGAGCGGCAAATATCATTGGAAGTTTCTCGCTGCTGATGTCACATTGCAAATCCCAAATGTGATTTTCTCTCCTATTTCCACCTTTTGATTGATGCTGCTCATCAATGGTTGTTCAACGCAGAATCATACTATTCAACCCACCCCCACCAACCTTGCTCTGTACATCAGCGTACTCACAAATGCATACATCTGCTTCCTCCCGTCGTACCAGGAAGTCTTCCTTCCTGAACTTTACCAAACACGCACAGTTCCTGCCAAGCATGGTATTTATCACCATATCAAGCTGATGGGGACCTATGTGTTTGCCAGATATCCGCGTCTATCCACAGATCGTTTGGCAGCAGTTAAATGAACATTCGCCAAAATGGAAGAAATGGGCCTTTGCCAAAAGGCCTTAAACCCATGATCGTTATCCCTACATTTCATCTTGAAGTAGGATGGCTCCCTGCACCCTTATGAGAATTACAGGCATCTGAACATGCAGACAGAATCTGATTACTAATGTATCCCCAACTTTGCTGACATTTCCTCATATTTACGCAAAGCAAAGGTTTTTTCCACTCTCGACCTCTTTAAGGGATATCATGAAGTGTCCATTAACCCATCACCATCTCCTTTGGGACTTACACATTCAATTACACCTGTTTTGGCCTTTGTAATGCTAAGGTTATTTTACAATGCCTCCTAGATGGCATCTTAGGGAACCTCCCCTTCTGAGTATGATACATGGATGACATACTTGTGTTCTCTTCCTCCATAGTAGAGCATTTTCGTCACCTATGCATCCTTCTCGACTACCTGTAACAGAATGGTCTTATAATCCAGTATAAAAAAAGTATCTTTAGCACCAATGAATTATCATTCTAAGCAACTGAATTGCTCCTGAAGGTATCCACCCCCTCCTGAGAGGTATCAGCTGCTCAGAAATTTCCCATGCCATCGATCCTCAAAGCACTACAAGAATTCTTGGGCATGATAAACTACTATTACCAGTTCTTGACAACCATTGCCACCACTCTTGCTCCCTCTATGCCTTCATCAAGGGCAAGACAAAAGACCTGAAGTGGGATCTACTTCAGTAAGCAGCCTTCTGCTACGTAAAAAATGCCTCATCAACTACTGCTGCTCTTATCTTTGGAGTGCTACGTGCCCATCCACCTAATACCAGTGACATTGCTACTGGTCCTTGAGCAGTTGACCTATGGCTCGCCCTGCCCTGCCCATTGAACGTTTTCAGCATAAAACTGCCAAAAGCAGAATCTGGCTACTCTACCTTCAACCTCAAATTACTAGTGGTACATTTGGCTGTCTGTCACTTTTGCCACTTCATAGAGGGTATGCCCTTCGGCCGTTTGCATTGACCACATGCTCCTGTTGCATGCCTTCACTCAATAGTCTGGTGGCTGTTCTTCCTGTCCACGCCAACACTTCTCCAAAGTGGATGATTAGAAATGCACACTTCAACATGTCCCATAGAAAATTAATCCTGTTGCCGATTCCCTGTCAAAAAACAAATTGGGTACCATCCTCCTGGGATTGGAATACAATGCTTTGGCAGAAGCCCAACGAAAAGATCTAAAGTACTATGTATGCAAAACATCCTGGACATCTCTATGTTGGGAAGATGTCGCCCTGAACAACTCCAATGCCACCCTCCTCTGTGATGTTGTGGAGGATTAATTTTATTTTAATTTATTTTTTGTTTTGCCAAATCGAGAGAGAGAGAGAGAGAGAGAGAGAGAGAGAGAGAGAGAGAGAGAGAGAGAGAGAGAGAGAGAGAGTTGTTTTAGTGTTGTTAAATAGAGACATTTAATTTGCTTTAGCTTTGTCATTAATGAGAGAGAGAGAGAGAGAGAGAGAGAGAGAGAGAGAGAGAGAGAGAGAGTGAGTGAGTGAGAGAGTGTTTATTTACTCAAGTTTTGTCAAACCGCAAGAGAGAGAAAGTGTTTATTTGTTTAGTTTTGTGTGAGAGAGAGAGACAGAGAGAGAGAAAGATAGAAAGAAAGAAGGAAAGAAAGAAAGAGTGTTTATTTGCTTTAGTTTTGTCAGAGAGAGAGAGAGAGAGAGAGAGAGAGAGAGAGAGAGAGAGAGAGAGAGAGAGAGAGAGAGAGATTTCATTTGCTTTAGTTTTGTTAGATCGCGCGTGCGCGAGAGAGTATGTGTGTATGTGCGTTTGTGTGTGCGTGTTTTGTGTGTCCGCGGTGCGCGCCGAAGAACAAGGGTAATTAGCGAATGATTGTTTCTAGTTGGAAAGATTGTTGGTATATTTGAGGTTGTTTGTTTACATTTTTTTTAGCTAGGATAGGGCGGTGATGAATGTCTTGGGCGAAAGCATTGGATCTCGGACTGTGGAAGGAGTCGGTTGTCATTTTTTTTTTTCTTCGGAAGCCAGCTGTTTAGTGTTTTTTTTTTATATTCGGAGTAAGTACTGTTTTTATTCATTTTTGTTAGGCGCGTTCGTGAATGATAGAAAGTTTATTGTTTATCTTTGATTATAGTGCGATAGTTAAGTTAGGAGTGTTCATAAGTGTTTTTCTTTTTTATTTTGGCAGGTCGTGATTCCTCCTTTGGAGAGACTTAAATTTTTGATAGATTGATGACGACCTGGACCGTATAATATGAACTTAGGAGAAGACTGCTGATGTTTATATTTAGACTGGGAGATATTGAAAGAATTTTAATTGTTGACGACCCGGCTGAAAATAGATTTGTTCTTGTTGATGATGATGACATGATGATGATGATGATGACCACCTTTAATGTTATTGGACAGTCAAATTGACTGCAGTGATTGTTCGCCAGGGATTTGTGGCAATTGGCAATAAGGACTGAGTTGCCAGTGTGGGGAGTTTGTGGACGACGGTGGCCACACACGTATATGATATATTAAGAGGTTTCTCTTATGTTTAGTTTGAAGCTTTGAATATTTTTGCTGGGTTGTGGTATATGATTGGGTTTGGTATTAAGTGATTTATTTTAGTGTTTAAGTGTTTTTCGGTACTGTGTGTGGGTAAGTGTTTTTCGGTACTGTGTGTGGGTAAGTGTTTTTCGGTACTGTATGTGGACTGACGGTGTTGGGTTTATGTAAAGGATATTATTTGTTTTGATTATTGGTGAGTTCTGTGTACCCACACACACAGCTATAATATAAAAATATAAAAGTGCTATTTTTGTCTGTTTTTGTGTTAAGTTTGTTTAATGATAGGATTTTTTTGATTTGGTTGCGGTAAATATAGTTTTAAGGTTATGTTTTGTTTTTGTTGCCCTTTAGTCTAAGAGTCCAGTTTATGATAACGTCAGGGGAAAGTTTGTGTTGCGGAGTCAATTGTCAGAAGTAAGATTCAAGGGTGTGGGGGTTGTTTTTGTTTACATCCCGCCACATAAATTTGGCGCCCGAACAGGGACACGACTTGAGAGGTGGGATTGAAGCTGGACTCTTTGACGAAGGACGGAATTAGGATTAAGGTTGAAGAAAAATGGAAGGTAAATACGGGGCTTTGGAGGAGGAATTGCGGCATTATAAAGAACGGGAGCAGATGTGGATAGTTGAGAAAGAGAGGTTGCTAGTAGAGAATGAGAGGTTGAACTGGGAGAATGTGGCGATGCAGAAGGAGCTTAGTGAGTTAAAGGGAACTGTAGAGAGAGTGGAAGAGGGTGTTGAGACGAGGATGCGAGAAAATGAGAAACGAATGGAAGCTATGTTAGGGCAAGTAATGGGGATGATGAAAACTGTCATAGGTGAAGGTGCAGTCGGAGGAGTGGCTTCTGCTTCTGGTAACGGGTTGATGGTGGAAGAGGATAGGGTAAGTGATAATGGGGAAGGTAGTGATAGTGATATTGAAAGTAAAGGGCCTAGACATAGTAAGATTGGAACGAAGGGTGATAGGAAGACTGAGAAGAAAGGTAAAGATAATGTGAAGAAAGAAAAGAAGAAAGGTCAGGGTGTGAGTGAGGATGATCATGAATGGGTGAAGGTGGTAAGTAAGAAAAAGGGTAAGAAGGGAATAGTTAAAGATAGGACTTTGAGTGTAGAATTAGATTCATTGTATTCAAATGAAGAAGAAGGCAACAAGAAGGGAGTAGACAGTGAAGATAGTAGTGAGAATGAAGTAGAGGAAGTTTGTAAGACGGTGTTTATGAGAGAGGTACCTAGGTGTGAAAGTTTTAATGAACATAGCAGTAGGGATGTATATGACTTCTTTAGGGAATATGAAAAGTTTTGTCAGGCTAAGTATGGGGATAGTAAGAGAGTTTGGGCTAGGGAGTTGGGAGAATTTTTGTCAGGATATTTGTTGACGATGTATGGGGTGATAATGAGTGTAGGAGAGGTTGAGTATGAAAGTGTAAAGAAGAGGATAACTGAACAGGTAAAACGTATGAAAGGTAGTGTTAGGTATAAGCGAAAAAATGATTTTGATGAAGCACGAATGAAGGTGGGTGAAGCAATCTCGATGTATGTATGTCGGTTAGAAACATTGGCTAGAAAGAAGTATGGGGACGAAGGAATAAATGAAAATAAGGAACTAATGAAGAAGTTTTTGGGTACAGTACCAGAAAGTGTGTGTGAGTTTATTAATTTGAAACGGAAGGAGAAAATGAGGTGGACTAGAGAGAGATTGACTTGGGATGATATTTTAGAGATAGTTGAGGATTACGAGTTGGATAGGTGTATGAAAGAAAGTAAACCTGTGAGTGTAAGAACTGGAATGGAGGAATGTGTGCCAGAATTTGGTAGTTTTAGAGATGCTGTTATGAGAGGGCCAATGAGGGCAGCGGATAGTGTAGTAGATAGAAGTGTTAGGGTGAGTAATGTAGGAATACCCATGCCGAGAAATGACGGGTTTAGACAGGGAAATCAAGTTTGGAGAGATAGAAGTGCTAGTGCACAGCAAGTTAGGTTAGGTAGTGGTATCCGTGAAGAGAGGTGTTATAGGTGTGGGAAGGTAGGACATAAAAAGAACGAGTGTAGATGGGCATTAGGAGCATGTTTTGGGTGTGGAGAGACAGGGCATCGTATTAGCGACTGTAAGAAAGAGAAAGTGGTTAAGTGTTATCGGTGTGGTATGACTGGGCACATAGCCAGTGGATGCCGTAGTAATCGTATGAATGTAATTTGTGGAAATTGTGGTAAGGATGGTCATTATGCTAGAATGTGCAAGGAGCCACGGGGTAAGTGTACTGAATGTGGTGCAGATGGGCATGTAGCTAGGGTTTGTAGAAAGAAGGGATCAAGTCAGCCAGGATGTTCGGGAAACTAATTAATCAGAGGGTTCAGCTGGGTGAGTCCTCGTGTGTGTGGGGAGTGAATGTGATGCATGTTCGTGAGGGTTTATTGCATGAAGATGTGATGGGAGAAAGAGCACATGATTGCATGAGTGTGAAAATAATTTTTAATGGTGTAGAGTTGGTTGGTTTGATTGATACTGGTTGTGGTGTCAATTTAATGTTTAGGAATGCATATGATAAGGTAAAAGAGGTTTGTGAATTTAAGGGATGTAAGGGTGAAGTAAAAGGTATTGGTAATTTGCGTATGCCTGTGCAAGGAAAGTTGCGGGAAAATGTTATGATTGGGGGGCTGATGATGGAGGATAATGATTTTTACGTGGTCGAGGGAGCGAATGAAAAATATGACGTACTGCTTGGGTATAAATTTCTGAAAAAATGTGGTATGATTGTACATCCAAGTGTGAATATGATAGAAATAAAGGTTAAAGGTAATATTTGTGGGGAATTTTATTTAAAGGAAGACGGCAGAGTGAGTACGAAGGTGTGGAAGGGAGTGCCGTTGGTAGCAAAGGAAAGTGTAAAGTTATCGGGTAAGAAAGGTGAGGTTATTAGTGTAAAAGTTGCATGGCCGAGCAGTCTGGGAATTTCAAATAGTGACAAGGATGAATATGTAGTGGAAGGTATGGAAGCAGGTAATTTGGTGAAAACGAGTGCGTATATATATGATGGTGTTATGAATATGCAGGAACCCCAGGTGTATGTAAGGTTGTTGCCGAGTGTTAGGAGGAAGAGAGAACGTGGAATACGTGAGGGCGATTGCATGGGATGTATGTATACACTGATTAATGTAGAGGATGGAAGATATGTTAAGGCGAGACAGGTAATGTCTGGTAAGGTAAAGAACGATGACGATTGGGATTACGATACGTTGAAAGGAAGAATTAAGTTAGATGAGAGTATAAGTGAGGTCGAAAGGGAACGATTGCTTAAGATGTTATGGGATAAGCGGAGAGTTATGAGTCTCAGTGACGATGATTGTGGGGGGTCAGACCTGCCAGAATTTAAAATAGTTCTCAGTGATGATACCCCCATATATCAGCGTCCCAGGCATTTTTCTCCGCCTATTGCCAAGGAGATAGAGGAGCAGTGTCAGGAATTAGAGCGTATGGGTGTAATAGAAAGGAGTGAGAGTGCCTGGAATAGCCCTATTGTCCCTGTACGAAAGCCTGATGGAAGTTTACGTATGTGTATTGATTATAGGAAGGTAAATGAGGTGACTGTTAAAGAACGTTTTCCAATGAATGTGGTGTCTGATTGTGTTTATAAGATGCATGGAATGAAAGTTTTTACTAAATTAGATTTGGTGCGGGGCTATTATCAAATGCCTCTGGCAGAGGGGAGCAGGCCCATTACCGCATTTTCAAGTACAAATTGTCACTTCCAATTTAAAAGGTTGAGTTTTGGTCTTGCTAATGCGCCTGCTGCCTTCCAAAGAGCGATGAATGTTGTATTGGCTGGTTTCGATCGACAGAAGGTGACTGTTTTTATAGATGATATTCTGATTGCGAGCGAGACTGTTGAGGAACATATGCGGTTGCTTGAGGCAGTGTTGATGCGATTAATTGAAGTTGGTGTGAAAATTAAGCTTGAGAAGTGTACGTGGTTGTCCAGGGAGGTGGAATTTCTTGGGCATGTAGTGGGTGAATCTGGTATAAGGAAGAGTGACAAGTTTGTGAATAAGGTGCGAGAATTTCCACGTCCCCGGACTGTGCGTGAGTTGCGAGGTTTTCTTGGTTTGGTTGAGTTTGGTCGCAAGTTTGTTAGAGATTGTTCAGGTATAGGGAAGCCTTTGAATGAATGGACGGGTAAAAGGAATAGTACAAAATTAAAATGGGATGATCGGATGATAGAAGCGTTTGAAAGGTTGAAGGAAGAGGCCGCGAAAGACGTCACTTTGGCATTTCCAGACTACAGTGAAAATGCGAATATGCTAGAGTTGTATACGGATGCGAGTGGGGTTAGTATGGGTGGTTGTTTGGTTCAAATGCAGAGAGTAAATGGAGAAGAGCAATTGAGAGTAATAGCGTATGTTAGTAAAGCGTTTAATAAAGCTGAGCGGAAGTATTCGACGATTGACAGGGAATTGGCTGCAATACGATTTTGTGTGAAAGCATTGAAAGTATTTTTGTATGGTGTAAAATTCATTGTGCGTACTGACCATCAGCCCCTAGTGTATATGATAAGGAAAGAGTGTGTGAATGCAAGGGTTGCTAGGACCATAGAGGATTTGAATGAATTTGATTTTAGGTTAGAATATGTACCGGGAAATAAGAATGTGATAGCGGATGCGATGTCGAGGATGCATGGGAGGATGGAAGATAAAGAGAGTAATCAGAATTCTGAAAGGTTGCCTGAAGGTTTAGTTGTGGAGCAGAGTTGTGAAGGGGAAGATATGGTATATAAGTGTATCCTAATGGGTTTAAATAAGTTGGTACAAGAGGGGTTAAATACGGAAATACCAGGTAGCGTAAGCGAGCTTAAAAGAAGGGTGATGAATGAAGTGTCAAAAGAAATGGTATATGAGGAGGAGAGTAGTGTACTAGAAGGGGAAGTATTATCAAAGATATCAATGGTGGTAAGTATGTTGTATGGTGTAACTGTGTATTTGTATTTTGGATGGAATCGACCGATGGAATATAGGGCATGTAAGGATAATGATAGGGAATATATTTTGAGGATTCAATGTAATGAGGAATGTTGCAAATTGTTGAGTGAGAAGGATAATGGTGCAAGTGACCTTAATCTAAGATATGACGGTATAGAGGACATTCAATATGATGATGAACATATTGGTGAAGTAAGAGACAGAATTTAAAGGAGAGTAAATGTAAGTATGCATGTAAAAGGAAGGATGATGACATATGTGAATATAAATGAGAATGAATATTGTAGTTTAATTGATACGGGTGCTCAAGAGTCATTAGTAAGTGAGTCAGTTATCAGGGAAATTGAGAGGTATAATTGGGAAGTGAAAAGACAGTGTACGAGTGTGAGAATTCATGGAATAGGTCAGGGAAGTTTACTTGTTTGGGAAGAAGTGAGGTTGAAGGTGAAACTAGGGAGTATGGAAGTTGAACATAATTTTATTGTAATGGGAGAGAATGAAATGCCTAGTTGTTTTTTGATGGGAATAGATTTTTTGAGGTTGCACCATGTGTCAGTTGATGTTGGTAAGGGTTTGCTTTCAAAGAATGGCTGTAAGGTAATAGTAATTGAGGATAATAGTGTATTCATGGCGAATTTTGTTGGCATGATTGATATTGCAAAGAGTGAAGATGATTTGTTAAGCAAAGAAGAGGTGGAAGAAATGCAAGGTGAATGTTTCGAAATAAATAGGTTACGTGAATGTATTTTAAATGGTATTAGGGTGGAAGAATGGCCGTGTGATTTGGAAGCGTATAAGAAGGTTGTTAAAAGATTTATTGTTTGTAAGAATATTGTGTATTTTTTGCATAGGGGAATGGATGAAGATATATATGTTCCTGTATTTCCAATGCATGCAGCTGTAAGTATATGTATGGTAGTGCATGACAGGTATGGGCATATGGGAAAGAATAAATTGTGGAAATGCATGCGAGAGAGGTTGTTTACGCCTGGGTTGAGTCAAATTTGTAGGGATGTAGCGACTACTTGTGAGGATTGTCAGAAGGGAAAGTATCAGAGCATGCATGCAAGTCCGCCTGTTCTGAGATTACGTATGAAAGAGCCATTTGAGATGTTTGTGATTGATTGTGTTTCGTTGCCTGTGACTGCGAGAAGACATGTGGGAATGATTGTCATGGTCGATCATATGAGCAAGTTTGCATATGCAGTACCCATCAAGAATAAAAGAAGTGAGACTGTAGCGAGAATGGTAAGTCAAGTGATGTTGCCGATGAGTGTGTGTAAGCCTGCAAAAATGTTAAGTGACAATGGTCCGGAGTTTGTTGGATGGGAGTTTGAGCAGATGTTGAGAGAATGGGGCATTGAACATGTGTATTCGACTCCGTATATGCCAAGTGCGAATGGTTTGGCTGAAAGGACTGTAAGAACCTTAACAGAAATTTTGCGGATGATGAGTACATGTGATAATGATTGGGATTTATATGTTGGGCGTGCGTTGTGGGCGTATAATGCGACTGTGCACAAGAGTACTGGTATGTCTCCGTGTAAGTTTGTGTTGAATTTTGAAAAGATAGTAAGACCGAGATTGAGTGTGTCTGAGAATGATAGAGATGTTTGGAAGAAAGCAAATGAGAGATTTGAAAGCTACAAAGTGGGAGAGAAAGTGTTAAAAGAAGTAATTGAAAAGGGAAGAATGAATGTCAATAAGGTACGTGATAAGTTTGAAGGTCCATATGAAGTGTTAGATGTTGGTTCTAGTGGGTTGAGTTATGTTTTAGGTAAAGTAAGTGTGGATGGTAGTGTGGAAAAGGTTAGGGCACACCACAATCAGTTGCGAAAATGGAAGGAGGTACCAAGATATATTCAGGAGAATGGTATGAATAAATGGCTGAAAACGAACAAGTATGAACCGAGTATGTGTGAGGCATTAGGTTTAGAAGATAAGCAATTGGTGTTAGTAGAGTATGGAAGGAAAAAGAAGTCTGAGAATTTTACTGGGGATAAAAGGCGGGAAAATTTTGTAGTTGTAGGCGGGAATCAGAATAAGCAGGACAAGGGTGTAAATGTACAGGTGAGTATGGAAGATAAATGTATTAATACAGATGAAACTTGGATGAGTATGAATGATACTTATAGTGTGTGTGGTTTTTCGTTAGATGAGGCAAGAGAACGTATGACGGACACGAGAATGAAAGATAGGAGAATGATAAGCAGTATGAATGATTCTTTTGTTAAAGTAGAAAATGGTTTAGATGTAATGGATGAATTGTTGACAGAAATTAGTGGGATTTTCGGGCCAGATGAAACTGAGGTAGATGAAATAGTGAATGATATCTTAGACGAGCAGAACATAGACGGGAATAGTAATAGTACGTTGAATGAAAACGACATGGAAGAAGTGAATGAGAGAGTGCAGGTATATGAAGGCCCAGTTACCCGAAGCCGAGGCCCTGTTCCTGATTGCGACTGGGTAATGAGAAAATAGGTAAGTGTTGTGTGAGGATTTGGCAAAGTAAGGGGGGAGGAATGTGGAGGATTAGTTTTATTTTAATTTATTTTTTGTTTTGCCAAATTGAGAGAGAGAGAGAGAGAGAGAGAGAGAGAGAGAGAGAGAGAGAGAGACAGAGTTGTTTTAGTATTGTTAAATAGAGACATTTAATTTGCTTTAGCTTTGTCATTAATGAGAGAGAGAGAGAGAGAGAGAGAGAGAGAGAGAGAGAGAGAGAGAGAGAGAGAGAGAGAGAGTGAGTGAGAGAGTGTTTATTTACTCAAGTTTTGTCAAACCGCAAGAGAGAGAAAGTGTTTATTTGCTTAGTTTTGTGTGAGAGAGAGAGAGAGAGAGAGAGAGAGAGAGAGAGAGAGAGAAGATAGAAAGAAAGAAGGAAAGAAAGAGTGTTTATTTGCTTTAGTTTTGTCAGAAAGAGAGAGAGAGTGAGAGAGAGAATTTCATTTGCTTTAGTTTTGTTAGATCGCGCGTGCGCGAGAGAGTATGTGTGTGTATGTGCGTTTGTGTGTGCGTGTTTTGTGTGTCCGCAGTGCGCGCCGAAGAACAAGGGTAATTAGCGAATGATTGTTTCTAGTTGGAAAGATTGTTGGTATATTTGAGGTTGTTTGTTTACATTTTTTTTAGCTAGGATAGGGCGGTGATGAATGTCTTGGGCGAAAGCATTGGATCTCGGACTGTGGAAGGAGTCGGTTGTCATTTTTTTTTTTCTTCGGAAGCCAGCTGTTTAGTGTTTTTTTTTTTATATTCGGAGTAAGTACTGTTTTTATTCATTTTTGTTGGGCGCGTTCGTGAATGATAGAAAGTTTATTGTTTATCTTTGATTATAGTGCGATAGTTAAGTTAGGAGTGTTCATAAGTGTTTTTCTTTTTTATTTTGGCAGGTCGTGATTCCTCCTTTGGAGAGACTTAAATTTTTGATAGATTGATGACGACCTGGACCGTATAATATGAACTTAGGAGAAGACTGCTGATGTTTACATTTAGACTGCGAGATATTGAAAGAATTTTAATTGTTGACGACCCGGCTGAAAATAGATTTGTTCTTGTTGATGATGATAACATGATGATGATGATGATGACCACCTTTAATGTTATTGGACAGTCAAATTGACTGCAGTGATTGTTCGCCAGGGATTTGTGGCAATTGGCGATAAGGACTGAGTTGCCAGTGTGGGGAGTTTGTGGACGACGGTGGCCACACACGTATATGATATATTAAGAGGTTTCTCTTATGTTTAGTTTGAAGCTTTGAATATTTTTGCTGGGTTGTGGTATATGATTGGGTTTGGTATTAAGTGATTTATTTTAGTGTTTAAGTGTTTTTCGGTACTGAGTGTGGGTAAGTGTTTTTCGGTACTGTGTGTGGGTAAGTGTTTTTCGGTACTGTATGTGGACTGACGGTGTTGGGTTTATGTAAAGGATATTATTTGTTTTGATTATTGGTGAGTTCTGTGTACCCACACACACAGCTATAATATAAAAATATAAAAGTGCTATTTTTGTCTGTTTTTGTGTTAAGTTTGTTTAATGATAGGATTTTTTTTATTTGGTTGCGGTAAATATAGTTTTAAGGTTATGTTTTGTTTTTGTTGCCCTTTAGTCTAAGAGTCCAGTTTATGATAACGTCAGGGGAAAGTTTGTGTTGCGGAGTCAATTGTCAGAAGTAAGATTCAAGGGTGTGGGGGTTGTTTTTGTTTACATCCCGCCACAATGTCAGTACTGGTAGGCTGTTACCATGGATACATGCCCACATGCACTGAAAGGTATTTGATATCTTCCATGGCTCCTCACATCCCATGCATGGACCTACTGCACAGGTACTGAAAATTAAATTCATTTGGCATGGTACTGCTTAGGATGTTAAGGATTAGGTCAGCTCTTGTAGAGCATGCCAAGCTTCAGAAGTACATTGACACACAGATCCAGGAGTGGTGACCTTTCCTCAACCTCAATTTTTTTGTTCACATTCACGTCAACGTAATAGGTCCCTTACCTACATCACAAGGCCAGCGTTACCTGTTTACCATTGTTGACTACTTCACTCATTGGCTTGAAACCATCCCCATGCAAACTGTAATGTGCACCCCAGGGGAATAGCGAAATTTGGTATCCCTGAGCATATTACTTGTGACAGGGGTACTAATTTCACCTCTCAATTGTGAACATCATTAGCGATTCTCCTTACAACAGATAACTGCCTACAACCCTGTTGCCAATAGAATGGTTGAAAATTTTCCTTACACCCTCAAAGCAGCCTCAATGTTCCACTGCAAGGACTCCATTTGGTTCACTCAGCTATCATGGGTCCTCCTGTGACTAAGAACCCCTTCTAAAGACACCCTTGATGTTTTGGTACCTGAAATTATGTCCAGCGATCCGTTGGTTGTCCCTGCCGAATTCTTTCCATCTGCAACTTCCTCTGACAATCTCTGGCGACTACGTCCCTTTCTGAAAGATTTACTCCATGTCCCCAGACTTACAAGCCCCAGAGAAGCAACATATACCTACAAATTTGTAGACAGCAATGCACGTTTTCTTGGGCACTGCCACCAGCAAACCATCGTCATGCCGCCTTACATGGGCCCTTTACTCCTCATCTATGCATACCGAATGCTTTCTTAATTAGCATTTGTGGCAAAGAAGACTTGGCCTCCATTGATCGTCTAAAACCTGCATATCTCCTGCAGATGACCCACCTACAGTGTACCTTTTAAGAGCAGGGCACAATATTCCACATGTATGTCTCTTTTAAAGTGGGGGGGGGGGGAGCCATGTACTGCACGTGTTTAATTAATGCTCGTACACTGTAGCATTATTAAATTTTTTCATCTCTCGCTCTCCTCAGCACTGATAATAGAAACTTGTTTAAGCTTGGTATCGGAAGTTTTATACTATTTGAATGATGTGTCATTCCTGCTCTTAACTGTCTTATCTTGTTAAATGAAGTTCACTTGCATTCATCTTACTTCTCTGTTATTACCCAACAACCACTTCGCAAAAAAACAACACAATTAATTGAAAAAATTTATAGCCATTTAACAAAAAAAAAAATAGTTAAACTCGGAAATTTAATCAGACGCTTTTCGTGCATTATTGGATGCTTCGCTAAAAGTTTGATGGTAGTCGCAAGAGCTTAAGAAACGAAAAGGAAACACAAAAAAGCTCTACAATCTAAGTTGATTAATATAAGAAAGAAAACAAATATATGGGTATTAAATATGAATTGTAATTTCTTATTTTGCCAGCAACTTTAAATCAATTAAATTTACCAAGATCAAAAAATTAGCTTGAATATTTGACTGAAGAGTGAATCATGATATCTTAGCAGGTAATTAACTCCTATTATGTGAAATCGTGAGTCATATAAACCTAATGTTGCTTGTAAACTCATATGCAGGAATATAAGAAAGAAAACAAATATATGGGTATTAAATATGAATTGTAATTTCTTATTTTGCCAGCAACTTTAAATCAATTAAATTTACCAAGATCAAAAAATTAGCTTGAATATTTGACTGAAGAGTGAATCATGATATCTTAGCAGGTAATTAACTCCTATTATGTGAAATCGTGAGTCATATAAACCTAATGTTGCTTGTAAACTCATATGCAGGAAATAGTAATAAATCAGAAAACAATGGATAATTTAAACGTAGAAATTTGAAAATTAAACGGACGTTGTTTGCTATCTTGAAATAATTAAAATACTGGTACTTTAACCCAGGATTCATCATTCTTAATGTCTTAATCTTTAAACTTTTTTAAACAATTTACAATTTGAGCAGTTAAACATATTACGAGAAAGAGAGAGAGAGAGAGAGAGAGAGAGAGAGAGAGAGAGAGAGAGAGAGAGATGGACTCAACACCCAGAAAGCCAAGATAGAGGTAATGGTG
>NC_090736.1:87376867-87381867 GCF_036898095.1 Palaemon carinicauda
GTCTGTGTAACTGCAAAGTGTCTTGATTGGAAAAGGATACAGTGCACATTTTTCCTTATCTCAAGACCAAATGAAGTAGTATGAAGAAGTAAAGAGGACCTTGCGGCAAGTGTATCAGATGACCACTGAATATTATAATTAAAGATTCTGAAGTATGCGGAAGGATGAGAAAAAGACTTTCTTGGATTGCGCTTATAAGGTACGGCGATGTTTTAAGAGATGGATAGAGGTTGCCAAGGTGAGGGAGATGGCTGATTTAGAAGAATTGATAGTACTAGAACATTATTTACAAGAAAATCCTGAACATATTCGAGCGTACATGAGAGAGAGAGAGAGAGAGAGAGAGAGAGAGAGAGAGAGGGGGGGAAGAAACTTGATAAAGCCGCTTCGCTGAGAGAAGATTGTAATATCATCAATCGCAAACTCATCTCAGGTATGAATTTTCAACTGTCATTCCGACCAAGCAAGAAGTATTCGTCGAACCGTGGAAGCCAGTTCAGTAATAACTATGTAAGCAAGTTCAATGGTTACAGTGGAAGTAGCACTGGTCCTTTTCCAAAGCAGAATGCGATAGTGCCACAGTAACAATCATCGAATCATCCTCCTTCAAGTATCGGGAAAGACGTGCAGGAGGGTAATATTGTCTGTTTCAAGTGTGGCAAGAGAGGCCTTATCAGTAAGGAATGTTGGTCGAACCAACCGAAAGCAGTCGCCCAAGTGGTTAAGGATAATTCATCTTCACATAATGCATAAAAGAAGAAACAATCGGGATAGGACTAAGAGGAAAATAAACCAGCTAACATTTACACGATGACCAGGACAAACCCAAATAGCGTGGAAGCTTTTAAACCAAATATTTATAGAGGTATATTAGCAGCAATAGATGGGAGTGAGTAAACCCCGGTAAAGATATTGCGCGTCACTAGCTGTAACCATAGTGTGGTGACAGGAGGAGTTCACTCGTTGGTGGAACAGTCTCTCACAGGAGACTTAGTTATTTTAAAGGGAATAAGAGGTGAGGAGGTTACCTCTATTTTTGCCATTTGAAACTGTCATGCGAGTTGGTGACAGGTCATTATGATTTTGCAGTAAAGGATTCATTGGTTGTCGAAGGAGTAGAAGTTCTGCTGGGTAATGAGGTTGGTTGAGCACCGTTTGTGCCTTGTCCCATTGCAATAGAGAAACCATTGAAGTATAGTTCTACAACTAACTCGAGAAGAATACCCGTAACTATTTCCTAGTCATGTGATGACTGGGAGTATGACGAATAAAGTGGCTGATAAAGAAGGAAGAGAAACCAAAGGAGCAATGAACTTAAAGGATTTGTTTTTGGAAGAAGAGGATTCCCTTGTTGATATGCAAGAGAACTCCCTATTAAGCCTAAGAGAAGAAGACCGACAAACAAATGAACAGGAAAAAAAAAGAATCACTGGACTTGGGAAGAAATAGAAAATTCAGTGTTAGAAGTAAGACGAGTAGGAAAAGGCTTATAGAATTGCAATGGAAGCATGCGACATTACCATGTGGCAGATGAGATGGAAGTGCAGCAGTCTCCCACCTGTTATTATCTTGAAGATGGGTTTTTTTATGAGGAAGAGACCAGACAGTATCCCTGGGACTGTCAAATGGTGCATATACCGCCAGATATTGATTCCGGCACCATTGAGAAGACAGGTGATTGCCGTAGCACACAAGACGGGACACATGGGGATAAGGAAAACAACGGAGATTATGAAACACTTTTTCTGGCCTAGCAGGCATAAACACGTGAGATAGCTTTGCCGTGCATGTCACGTTTGTCATATGGCTGAAAAGCCTAACAAGTACTCTCAGAAAGCTCCCTTACACCCGATTGAAGTACGAGGACACCCTTGAGCATGGTATTGATTGACATTATGGGACCGCTACCAAGGACGAAAAAAGGTCACGAATGTATATAAACCTTGATGTGTCCAGTGACGAGATACCCAGAAGCCATACCAGTTAGGAACATCAGTGCCAAAATAATCGCTGAGAAGTTACTAGACTTTTTTTACTAAATTTGGTATTCCGGAAATCGTTCAAAGTGACCTAGGATAAAATTTCACGTCAAGATTGTTTCAGGATACAATGAAAATGTTGGATGTGAAACGACAACTATCCAATACTTATTCCCAGGAGACCCAAGGTGTATTAGAGAGGTTTCATCAAACTCTAAAGAATATATTAACGAAGTTCAGCAACAAAATAGGAAATGAAAGGGACATCAGACTACCGTTGATGCTCTTTGAGATACACAATGTTTATCAAGAAAGCACAGGATGTAGCCCGAATGCAATGTTGTCTGGACGAGAAGTACGAGGATCGATTAAAATGTTAGCAGAAAAATGGAAGGATTGAGAGGAAAGGGATGGAGAATATCTCAAGATTTTGAGGAAAATGATTGGCGAGATAGGGAAATTTTCTCTAGAAAACCTGAAAATGAGTATAGGAAAAATGAAGAAAAGCTCTGATACGAAAAGTACGGTCAGAGAGTTTGCGGTAGGATAACAGGTGTTGGTTTTCTTGCCAATAAGGAGATTCTCTCTTACCAACAAATTCCAAGGACCTTTCAGTATATTAAAGAAGATCACTGACCTGACCTACGTTATCGAGACCTCAGGAAGAAAGAAAAGTCAAGGGAAAGTACAGGTTAACCTACTGAAATCATACTTAAGTGAAAACGAAACCGAAGCTTCACAGGTGTGTATGGCGCAAACCATACCATCCACGGAAGACGACGTCTAATATGAAGTAGGGGCAGTAAGCAAAGTGAACACTTCGTCTATGATTCAGAACTTGGAAAAAATATTAACTCATCTAAGCCAGGAGAAGCAGAAGGAATTAAGCTCATTAACTAGAAGTTTCCCTAAAATTGTCTGAGACGTCCCGAAACAACCAACTTAACAGAGCATGAGATATACCTTAAAACAATGGACAGACCATTCAAATTATGCGTTTATTGACTGTTGCTGTGTCACTGAGAAGTCAAGAGAAAAGAAGTGGAGTATTTGTTACAAGAATCCTTAGTTGAACAAAGTTCTAGCCCTTACAGTTCTCCATGCTTACTCGTGAAAAATCAGATGGATCTTTCAGGATGTGTACGG
This sequence comes from Palaemon carinicauda, assembly GCF_036898095.1. NCBI lineage: Eukaryota > Metazoa > Arthropoda > Malacostraca > Decapoda > Palaemonidae > Palaemon > Palaemon carinicauda. Next base: position 87,379,993 of record NC_090736.1, read on the forward strand.
ACTACCGAAAGGTGAATTTGATTAGTGTGGACGATAATCATCCATTGTCGCTCATCGGCTAACTACTCGACAATATCGAACAAGCGAGGTTCGTCTCCAAGATTGACTTGTTAAAAGGCTGCTATCAAATTCCTTTGGACGACAACGCCAAATTATTATCAGCTTTTATAACCCTGTTTTGGTTATATCAATACACTGTCATGCCACTTGATCTATTGAATGCCCCCGCTAATTTTCAACGAGTGATGGATAAGCTTCTAGGGTCATTTGACGGAGTAGGCGTATATCTTGACGATGTGATATATTCATCGATCTGGGAAGAACATCTCCGAATCCTGAAGAAGGTATTTCAAAAGCTGCGAGGAGCATCTCTGACGATTAACCTGGGGAAGAGCGAATATGGAAAGGCAATAGTTCGGTGCTTGGGATATGAAGTAGGAAGAGGACAAATCACCCCGGTAGCTGCTAAAGTCGAAGGAATAAGGAGAGCCCACAATGAGGAAGCAAATACAATATTTTTTATGGATGGCACGATTCTACCGATGTTTCTGCCTGAACTTTTCGGCTGTAGTCATTCCCTTTACGGATTTGACTAGCCCCGAGAAAAAATTTGTATGGACCAGTGAGTACCAGGAATTCTTTGACAGGATAAAGGCCTTATTAACTTCACAATGATACTGTGAGCCCCTAATTTCAAGAAGAAATTCCTTATCCAAGTGGATGCGTCGTATAATGGGATTGGAGCTGTCTTATTGCAAGAAGATGAGGAAAGAATTCATTACCCTGTTTGCTTTATGTCGTCGAAGCTGAAGAAACATCAACGTGCCTACTTGATAGTTCAAAAAGAACTACCAGCGCTATCTCAGTGATACTTAAATTTGAAGTCTACGTGAACAGACCACAGAATGAAAATATTAGTGTACTCGGATTATAATCCTATAACTTTTGTTAATAAGATGAAGAATAATAATCAAAGGTTAACTAGGTGGTCATTATGTTTACATCCGTATTGTATTAATGTAAAGCATATATCAGGTAAAGATAATGTGGTTGCAGATTATTTATCTTAGGCGGAATCGGTGGATTCAGACCCAGTATAAAAAATCTTTTTTTGGGGGGAGCTATCTTACGAAGCTGGTCTAGTGTAGAATAAATATTTCATTCATGTATTTCCTTTGTGTATTTAAGAGTATATAGCTCCTCTCATATAGGTATGCAAATTGCATACGACTTTCGTCGTTATTATTATTATTATTATTATTATTATTATTATTATTATTATTATTATTATTATTATTATTATTATTATTATTATTAGCTAAGCTACAATCCTACTTGGAAAAATAAGATGCCAAAAGACCAAGGGCTGCAACAGGGTAAAATGGCCCAGTAAGGAAAGGAAATAACAAAATAAATAAACGATATAAGAAGTAATGAAAATTTATTTGAAATATTTTAAAATCATTAACAACATTAAAATAGATATTTGATATATAAGCTATAAAAGGGGTTATGTAGGCCTGTTCAACATAAAAACAATTGCTGGGAGTTTGAACTTTTGAAGTTCTACTGATTCAACTACTCGATTACGAAGATCATTCCACAACTTGGTCAAAGCTGGAATAAAATGTCTGGAGTACTGTGTAGTATTGAACCGCATGATGGAGAAGGCCTGACTTATAATTAACTGCCTACTTAGTATTACAACCACGATGGAACTGTATGGGAAGATCAGCATATAAAGGATGGTCAGAATTAAAAAAAAAAAACACTATGCAACATGCATAATGAACTAATTGAACGCCGGTGCCAGAGATTAATATCTAGATGAGGAATAAGAAATTTAATAGACAGTTAGTTGCTGTCCAACAAATT
>NC_090736.1:87389367-87404367 GCF_036898095.1 Palaemon carinicauda
AACCCTAGCCCCTTCTAATGAAAGGCCAGGTCACTTCTAACCATGCCCCCAGATGCCATAAAAGAAGTCAGAACCTAACTACTAATCTGCAGTTCAGGATTTACCTGGCGAGACATCAGTCTCTTACCAGCGAGTTTTCCCGACTTCCCGGCCCCACCAGGTGACACAATTGATAGGAATTCATTCTAATTACCCCTAATGAGTTGATATGGATAAATATCAACACAATATCCTGCTCAAATAGAAATCAAATTCTACCTCATACTTGGCATCGATCCCTAGCCCCTTCTAACAAAAGGCAAGGTCGCTTCCAGCCATGCTTCCAGAAGCCATAAAAGAAGTTGGAACCTAACTGCTAATATGCAGTTCAGGATTTACTTGGCCACACATCAGTCTCTTACCAGCGAGTTTTCACCGACTTCCCGGCTCACCAGGTGACACAATTGATAGTAATTCATTCAAAATACCCCTAAAGAGTCGATATGGATAAATATCAATACAATATCGTGCTCAAATAGAAATAAATGTCTACTTCATACTAGGAATTGAACCCTATCCCCTTCTAATGAAAGGCCAGGTCGCTTCCAACCATTCCACCAAAAGCCATATAAGAAGTTGGAATCTAATGGCTAATCTACAGTTCAGGATTTACCTCGCAAGAAATCAGTCTCTTACCAGCGAGTTATCCCTGACTTCCCGGCCCACCAGGTGACACAATTGATAGTAATTCATCCAAATTATACCTAATGAGTCAATATGGATAAATATCAACACTATCGTAATCAAATAGAAATAAAATTCTAGCTCATACTTGGGATCGAACCCTAGCACCTTCTAATGAAAGGCCACATCGCTTCCAACCATGCCACCAGATGCAATAAAAGAAGCTAGAACCTAATTGCTAATCTGCAGTTCAGGATTTACCTGGTAAGACTCCAGTCTCTTACAAGCGAGTTTTCCCCGACTTCCCAGGCCCCCAGGTGACACAATTGATAGTAGTATATTCAAATTACCCGCAATGAGTCAATATGTATAAATATCAACACAATATTGTGCTCAAATAGAAATAAATTTCTACCTCATACTTCGGATAGAACCCTAGCCCCTTCTAACGAAAGGCCAGGTCACTTCCAACCAGGCCAACAAAAGCCATAAAAGAAGTCGGAACCTAACTGCTAATCCGCAGTTCAGGATTTACCTGGCCAGACATCAGTATCTTACCAGCGAGTTTTCCCTGACTTCCCGGCGCACCAGGTGAGCACGATATTTTGTTGATATTTATCCATATTGACTCATTAGGGGTGATTTGAATGTATCAATTGTATCACCTGGTCGGCCGGGAAATCGGGGTAAACTCGCTGGTAAGATACTGATGTCTGGCCAGGTAAATCCTGAACTGCGGATTAGCAGTTAGGTTCCGACTTCTTTTATGGCTGCTGGAGACATGGTTGGAAGTGACATGTACTTTCTTTAGAGGGGGCTAAGGTTCGATCCCAAGTATGAGATAGAGATTTATATCTATTTGAGCACGATATTATTTTGATATTTATCTACATTGATGCATTAGGGGTATTTTGAATGAATTACTATCAATTGTGTCACCTGGTAGGCTGGGAAGTCAGGGAAAACTCGCTGGTAAGAGATTGATGTCTCGCCAGGTAAATACTGAACTGCGTATTAGCAGTTAGGTTCCGCCTTCTTTTATGGCTTCTGGTAGAATGGCCGGAAGCGACCTGGCCTTTTGTTAGAAGGGGCTAGGGATCGATCCCAGGTGTGAGGTAGAAATATAATTCTATTTGAGCACAATATTGTGTTGATATTTATCCATATTGACTCATTAGGGGTAATCTGATTGAATTACTATCAATTGTTTCACCTGGTGGGGCCTGTAAGTCAGGGAAAACTCGCTGGTAAGAGACTGATGTCTCGCCAGGTAAATCCTGAACTGCAGATTAGCAGTTAGGTTCCGATTTCTTTTATGGCTTCTGGTGGCATGATTGGAAGCGACATGGCCTTTCATTAGAAGGGGCTAGGGTTTAATCCCAAGAATGAGGTAGAAATTTATATATATTTATTAGGTTAACGTAAAATTATTTCTTTGGTTTATTTAAATCAGCATTGTTTTCTCTTAAGTTAAAGTATTTTCGTTGAGTTTGTTTACTATGGGTTTAATTTAAGTTAATTGGCTCTACGATTGTTGGATAGTGTTTTTGCGCCTCCTCCTCTCCTTTGTGTATTAGTGAACTATCGTTTTAACGATTGTTATTCTTTTTGCTGTGAGTGTTAATAAACACTAGGAAGGTGATGAGTGGACATGGTCGACCGGTGAATGCAGTTCGGGTCTTGACATGCTCTCACTAACACTATTTCCTGTCTCAGCATTCATGGTAACTTAGAGCACGACTTTGGATATTACCTTCGCACTTCTGTTGAGTGTTTAGCAGATGCTCTGTCATCTGCGACGGTAGTTTTCTGCCACTTGTTCCCGTCGGAGGATTTGTACGGGATTTGTGTCGACGCTGTTTCCCGACACTGAGTTTTGATTTTACTTACCGTATTCATCCAGTCAAGCTGTATACGGGTGTGAGAGCAAACTGGCTCGTGAGGTGACACGTAGGGAGGCTGCCGCCAGGTAAGACGAGTTATCGTTCCTTTTGTATAGGGAAGTGTGTTGCCCTTCAATGCCTGGCGTACAGTTTTACCCTTCAGTTTAGTGGCTTGATGGACTAAGTACGGCCCCGAATTCAATTTCTCTTTTATACTTCACTTGAGGAGAAGTTGTGTATATTATTAATTTTGTCTATTTCTATATGTATGAGTTTTATTGCTATATGTTGTGTATCTATGTTTAATTCTGCATTGTTTAGTTTTGTAAGGTAGGTAGGAATATTAAGGGTTTCATTGTTTTCATCTCTTACTTCCTTCTACCTTATTATTATTAGGATTATTCATTATTCTGGCTAGCCTTATTCCCCTGTTTGGATCCATCTTGTTATTATTAAATGTTTTCTCTATTATGATCTTCTCTTTAGGGTTTAGTATATCAGCTTTAGGTTTTCGTGTGAGTTTCGAGAATTATATTTTATTTATTTTAAGTGTTGGGTATAATTCAGTGCATTTAATCTTACAAGGTTGATTCAAGTTATTATTCTTGTTTATAATAAGTATTGTTAAGTTTTCTTGGGTCTTTGTTTTCGTCTTTCCTTACCCCGGAAGTACATTTACCGACTGCTATCCTTGAGAATGTAAACATCTTAAAAGAACCTACGTTACAACGAGAGAAGTTGACACACACACACACACACATATATATATATATATATATATATATATATATATATATATATATATATATATATATATACATATATATATATATATATATATATATATATATATATATATATATATATATATGGATAAATATCAACACAACATCGTGTTCAAATAGAAATAAATTTCTACCTCATACTTGGGATCGAATGCTAGCCCCTTCTAATGAAAGGCCAGGTCGAAACCAACCATGCCACGAGAGGCCATGGTTGGTTTCGACCTGGCCTTCCATTAGAAGGGGCTAGCGTTCGATCCCAAGTGTGAGGTAGAAATTTATATTTATATTTATATTTATATTTATATTTATATTTATATATATATATATATTTATATATATATATATATATATATATATATATATATATATATATATATATATATATATATATATTACGAGTAGTGAATTATGTAAATTCACGAGCTCCAAACCCCACCTGCTTCACATTATAAAACCTTATATATAACAGAAATATCTCCAAGCTCTGAGAATAATCCGAAAGTCTAAAACCATGATAAATATGAACACAAAATATCTAAAAGTTCTCTTTACGTTACTCTCAAAAGAAGACTGGGTGATTACTCCACTTTTAACAGGAACTTATCTTAAATCAAACTCTTACTTTGGTTCTCAGTCAAGGGATACGAGCAAAGAACTGTAAAAAAGTATTAGTGATCAATATAATACACACTTTACAGAAGTAAATATATGCTATAAAAATAAAAAAACTTAAAATTAACACAAAAAATAAATCACTCGAAATATGAAACCTGAACTAAACTTTAGACTAAGACAAAATGATACTATAGAAATTATACCATGACTCGTTTCACTAAAAACTAATTTATGAAAATATTTAATTTTGACAATTAATGAATAAATGACACTTTAACACTCATAGGAAATAAATCAGAATTACACTGACATATACTTAACTGATACTCTCATGTTCTTTGACTTACTTAATATTACCGCATGGTAAAGCAAAAAAAAAAAAAAAAAAAAAAAAAAAAAAATACCCTTCACTGTTTAACCTAATCTGACAAAAACAGTTACAAAAATGTATACAATAAAATGTATTCACATTAACTCGTTACACTTTTAACTTAGACACAATAATATCACCAATGTCTGAACAACACTATACACATTATATATTGGAAAGAAATCAGTATTCATGTTTGAGAGGAAAGCATTAGTCATGTCTAAGAGTAGTTATGTAGTGGCTGGAGAAAAGGCTGGTGGACGTTGGCTCTTGCAAAGGGATAGGCTGGATCTCTTCTGTCTCCTATGTATTGCTAGGCTCTTATGTATTAAGTTAATTAGTTTTGTTAATTTCTAGTAAATCATTCTCGTGGCATGGGGGCATGGCTCTAACGACGTAAGGTTGCCAGCTTAGTAATTTGAAGAAGGGGTACTAACGTTGCTTGTGAGGCAACTCTCTCTTGGGTACTAACGTTGCTTGCGAGGCAACTCTCTCTCGGGTACTAACGTTGCTTGTGAGGCAACTCTCTCTCTGCTAACTCCATCTAACCTCCTCTCGTACCATTAAAAAAAGAATAAACTTGACTCTAGATCTTTAATACATTTCCCAACCACTGTGGAAACATGATCAATCCCTAGCGTGTGTGTCATACAGCATACACTTTTAAACTAGGTTACATAAGACTTCATAACAAAACTATGTGAAATGAAAATATAATTCTTTTAATTAACGTAAATTTACATACATTGAACTGAAAGAAAATGCTATTATAGGAAGGACGAAAGTCTTCTGCAACTTACATACATTACTTGATCCTACATAAGTGGAACTCACCCTCTGAGCTGGCTATACACCTCTTAAATACACAAATAAATTATGGGAATGAAATAATCTACTTTTATGTCAGAACAGATACGTAAGATAATTCCCCCCATAAAGATTATTCATTCCGGGCCAGAATCCACCGATTCCGCTAGAGATAAATAATCTCCAACTATGCTACCTTTGTGGCGGGATGTTGCAAGAACAACCCCCACACCATTAAATCACTCTAACTAACAAATGTCTCCTCAGCACAAACTTTCCCCTTACGTTATCAGCAGCGGGATTCTTGGGCAAAAAGGACATAAAAACAAAACCTAACCTTAATACCATATTCCTTAAAACTAAAATAATTAAGAAAACCCTTCCAAAATCAAATAAACCCTAACAAAACTTAAAACTAAAATAGACCACAACCAATATGTGATAAGTATATATATATATATATATATATATATATATATATATATATATATATATATATATATATATATATATATATATATTGTTGACACCAAAACTGTCTTTCACAGAAAGCCAAAATGTCCTTTACGGCAAACTACCACAGCTCTGTGGGTAACACACTAAACTGTGTGGCAATTTGCCACAACTGCCTCCCTGATTGGGGTAGTAGTTCTCATCATTGTCATCATAATCACCATCATCATCAACAACAGCAATCAAAAGTTCATACAGTCCAGGTCATCAACAATTATATAATTCTGAGTAGTCGTATCAAGTTCCTTATCACAAGCAAGGTCGTCAACAATCAATTTCACATAAAAATTCTCTCCAAAGGAGGAATTATGGCCTGCAAAATAAAAAAGAAAAAAAAAACTCTTACGAACATGCCTTGCTAACTAAACTATCGCATTATAATCAAAGATAAATAGTAAACTGTTCCTATCATTCACAATCATGACAAGCAGATATAAACAAAATGGTACTTACTCAAAAAACAAATCGACACTCCACGCTGATCGAAATAATATAATAATGATCCAGCATTCAAGCACACAACTGCCTCTAGCTGCAGTAAAATCAAAATAATCATTTACCCTAGACATGCACCACTGTCCTAACCTAGCTAAAACATAAACAAACAATCTCATTTATACTAACAGTCTTTCTCACAACAAACAATCAATACACTAACTACCTCACACTTGCTGACACACACACACTCTCTCTCTCTCTCTCTCTCTCTCTCTCTCTCTCTCTCTCTCTCTCTCTCTCTCTGGATTTGGCAAACAAAAGATATATGAAAATAAAAACAAAATTTAATTCTCCACATTCCTCCCCCCTTACTTTGCCAAATCCATCTACATTTTCATACAACCACTTACATTATTTTTTCCATAACCCAGTCACAGTCGGGAACGGGACCTCTTTTCCGGGTAAATGGGCCTTCATACGCTCTCTCATTCACTCCTTCCTTATCAAAATCATTCACTACATTAACACTATTCCTATCTAAATCCATTTTATCTAATATATCATGTCCCATCCCATATACTTCGTTCTCATCTGGCCCTAAAATTACACTCATTTGTGTCAACAGTTTATCCATTTCATCAAAAATATTCTCAACTTTAACAAAAGATTCATTTATCCTACTTATCATTCTCCTATCTCTCCCTCTTGTGCTATTTATTCTTTCTTTTACATCATCTAACGAAAAACCACACACACTATAAGTATCATTCATGCTCAGCCACGTTTCATCTGTATTAATACATTTATCTTCCACACTCACTTGTACATTTACACCTTTTTCATGCCTGTTCTGATTCCTACCTATACTCATAAATTCCCCTTGTTCTTTATCCTGACTAAATAACTTCAAACGCTTCTTTTTCCTATATTCAATTAACACTAATTGTTTATTTTCCTACCCTAACTTCTCATGCATACTAGGTTTATACTTACTCATTTTCAATCAATTATTCATCCAATTCTCACGAACATTGATTCTATTCCTTCCACACACACAGGAGGACTCACCCAGCTGAACCCTCTTACACTCTAGTTTCCCGAACATCTTGGCTGGCTTAATTCCTTCTTCCTACATAGCCTACTCTAGCTACATGCCAATATACACCACACTCAGTACACTTACCCCGCGGCTCCTTGCACATTCTAGCATAATGACCATCCTTACCACAATTACCATAAATCACATTCATATAATTACTACAACATCCACTCGCTATGTGCCCAGTCATACCACATCAATAACATTTTACCCCTTTCTCTTTCTTGCACTCGCTAATTCTATGCCCTACTTCACCACATCCAAAACAAGCACCTACAGCCCATCTACACTCATTCTTTTTATGCCCTACTTTCCCACACCTAAAACACTTTTCTTCACGGACACAACTACCTGACCTACCTCGCTGCACACTAGCACTCCTATCTCTCCAAACCTGATTTCCTTGCCTAAACCCTTCATTTGTCCATACATGTATTCCTACATTACTCGCCCTAACACTCCTATCTACTACACTATCAGGTACCCTCATCGGTCCTCTCATAACAGCATCTCTAAAACTAACTAATTCTGGCACACTTTCTTCCATTCCAGTTCTTACAATCACAGATTTACTTTCTTTCATACACCTATCCAACTCGTAATCCTCAACTATCTCTAAAATATCATCCCATGTTAATCTTTCTTTCGTCCACCTCATCTTCTCCTTACGTTTCAAATTGATAAACTCAGCAACATTCTCAGGTACAGTAGCCAGAAACTTCTTCATTAATTCCTTATCCTCATTTATACCTTCATCCCCATACTTTTTCCTGGCTAACGTTTCCAACCTACATACATACATTGATATCGCTTCTCTTACATTCATCCGTGCCTCATCAAAATCATTCTTACGCCTATACCTAACAATCCCTTTCATAGGTTATACCTGTTCAATTATTCTATTTTTCATACTTTCATAATCAACATCCCCTACACTCATTATCACACCATACATCATTAACAAATACCCTGTCAAATATTCTCCTAACTCCCTAGCCCAAACTCTCTTACTATCACCATACTTATCCTGACAATACCTCTCTTACTCCTTGAAAAACTCGTATACATCCCTACTACTATGATCATTGAATCTTTCACACCGAGGTACCTCTCTCATAAACACTGTCTTACACACATCACGTTCATTCTCACTGCTATCATCACTGCTACCTTCCTTTTTGTTTCCTACTTCTTCACTAGAATATAAAGAACCTAATTCCCCATTCATACTCCTATCCTTGATTATACTATTCCTATCCCTTTTCTTACTCACCACTTTCACCCATTCGCGATCATCCTTGCTCTCATTCTGACACTTTTTCTTCTCTTTCTTCATATCACTTTTACCTTTCCTTTCATCCTTCCTCTCACCTTTCTGTTCATCCTTACTATGCTTAATTTCCTTATCTTCAATCTCACTATCACTCCCTTCTCCATTAGCCCTTACCTTAGCCTTCTCTTCCAATATCAACCCATTACCCGAAGCTGAGGACACTCCTCCGACTGCACCTTCACCCATTAAAGTTTTCGTCATTCCCATGACTTGTCCCATCATAGCTTCCATTTGTTTCTCCATTCGTGCCTCATTCTCTTACATCCTCATCTCAAAACCTTCTTCCACTGTATCAACACATCCCTTTAGCGCTTTCAGTTCCTTTTGCATCGCCTCATTCTCAAAACTCAGGCTCGCATTCTCAAGCAACAACTTCTCCTCTCGCTCCTTAGCCAACCGCAATTCCTCCCTTAATATCTTTAATTGTTCTTCCATTTTCATCAACCTTCCTCTAATTTCTTATCCTATCAGTCCTTCGTCCAACAGTCCAGCTTCCAATCCCACCTCGGCAGTCCTTGTTCGGGCGCCAAAATAATGTGGCGGGATGTTGCAAGAAAAAACCCCACACCCTTGAATCACTCTAACTGACAAATGTGTCCTCAGCACAAACATTCCCCTACGTTGTCAGCAGAGGGACTCTTGGACAAAAAGGACATAAAAACAAAACATAACCTTGATACTATATTCCTTAAAACTAAAATGATTAACAAAATCCTTCCAAAATCAAATAAACCCTAACAAAGCTTAAAACTAAAATAGACCACAACCAATATGTAATAAGTATATATATATTATGTTGACACCAAAACTGTCGTTCACAGAAAGCCGAACTGTCCTTTACGGCAAACTACCACAGCTCTGTGGGTAACACACTAAACTGTGTGGCAATTTGCCACAACTGCCTCCCTGATTGGGGTAGTAGTTATCATCATCGTCATCATAATCACCATCATCATCAACAACAGCAATCGAAAGTTCCTACAGTCTGGGTCATCAACAATTATATAATTCTAAGTGGTCGTATCAAGTTCCTTATTACAAGCCAGGTCATCAACAATCAATTTCACATAAAAATTCTCTCAGAAGGAGGAATTGCGGCCTGCAAAATAAAAAAAGAAAAACTCTCACGAACATTTCTTGCCAACTAAACTATCGCACTATAATCAAAGATAAATAATAAACTGTTCCTATCATTTGTGACAAGCAAATATATACAAAATGGTACTTACTCAAAATATAAAACAACACTTCCACGCTAGTCGAAATAATATAATAATGATCCAGCATTCCAGCACACAACTGGCTCTAGCTGCAGTCAAATCAAAATAATAATTTACCCAAGACATGCACCACTGTCCTAACCTAGCTAAAACATAAACAAACAATCTCATTTATACCAACAGTTTCTCACAACAAACAATCAATACACTAACTACCTCTCGCTCGCTGACACACACACACACACACTCTCTCTCTCTCTCTCTCTCTCTCTCTCTCTCTCTCTCTCTGGATTTGGCAAACAAAAGATATATGAAAATAAAAACAAAAATTAATCCTCCACATATTTACCTGATATATGTTTTACATTAATACTATACGGTTGCAAACATAATAACCATCTAGTTAACCTTTGATTATCATTCTTCATTTTATTAACAAAAATTAAAGACTGTGATCTGAATATACCGTAATTTCTTCATTCTGTGGTCTATTCACATAAACTTCAAATTTCCTTATTGATGTGCTTAGCGCTAGCAGTTCCTTTTCAAATGTCGAGTAGGCTCATTGATGCTTCTTCAGCTTCGACACAAAACCGACGGGGTGAAGAATTCCTTCCTCTCCTTCTTACAATACAACAGGTCCAATCCTATTGTCTGACGCATCCACTTGGATAAGGAATTTCTTGTTGAAATCCGGTACCTGCCATTTTGGTTTCAAAATTAATATGTCCTTTTTCCTGTGAAAGAATTCCTGGCACTCGCTGGTCCTTACAAACATTTTCTTGGGGGCTAGTCAAATCGGTGGAGGGAGCGACTACAGCTAAAAAATTTGGGAAAAAGTGTCTGTAGAATCTTGCTATACCTAAAAATCGTTGTAATTGTTTTTTCGTTATAGGAGTGAAGTTTTCCTTATTTCTTATGTTAGCTGCTACAGGTGTGATTTGCCTCCTTCTGATTTCAAATCCTAAGTACCGAACTGTTGCATTTCAAAATTCCTTCTTTTCTAGGCTTATCGCGAGTTGTGCTACCCGGAACTTTTGAAACACCTTCTGCAGGATTCAGAGATGCTCTTTGTAGGTTGATGAATATATTAAAACATCGAGATATACGCCTACTGATTCAATAAATCCTAGAAGGTTGTCCATCACTCGGAATGTAACGGGTTCATTCATTATATCAAATGGTGTGATCGTGTATTGATAAAACTCAAACGGGGTTATGTAAGCTGATATATATTTTGTATTGTCGTCCAAAGGAATTTGATTATAGCCTTTTAACAAATCGATCTTAGAGAAGAACCTCGCTTGTCCAATGTTGTTGAGTAGTTGGTCTATGAGTGGCAATGGATAATTGTTGGCCACACAGATCGAATTCAAGTTACGATAGTCTGTACACATCCTAAAAGAGAACTGTAAGGACTAGAGCTTGGTTCGGCTAATGCGTTTTGTAACAAATAGTCCACTTCTCTCAGGAATGCTCGGTGATACGGCGACAGTCAATAAGCGCGTTGTTTGAACAGTCTTTCCATGGTCTTGAGGTGTATCTCATGCCTCGTCAAGTTAGTTCATTTCGGGATGTCTGAGACAATTACAAGGAAACTTTTAATCAATCAGCTTAATTCCTCTTGCTGCCCCTTGTTCAAATGAGTTAATTTCTCTTCTAAGTTCCTAATGATGGATGAATTATTCACTTTGCTTTTAGCCCCTACCTCATATCTGTCGTCATCTTCCGTGGATGGAATGGTTTGCCCCATACACACCTATGAAGCTTCGGTCTCATTTCCGTTTAATTATGGATTCAGTAAGATAATGTGTACCTTCCTTTGTCTTTTTCTTCTTACTGGGGTTTCGATAACGTAGGATCGATCACTGATCTTCTCCGGAATCTGGAATTGTCCTTGGAACTTGTAGGTGAGAGGGAATCTCCTTATCGGTAAGAAAACCAACACCTGTTGTCCTACTGCAAACTGTCAGTATTTATTTTTCATATTAAACCTTTTCTTCATTTTTACTTGGCCTGTTTTCAGTTTTTTTAGGGGAACTATCCTTATCTCGCCGATCCTTTTCCTCAAATTCTTGAGATATTCTCCATCCATTTTCTCTTGATCTTTACATTTTTTCTGCCGACATCTTAATCAGTAATTTTTCTTCTCGTCCAATCACCTTTTATTTTGGCTACATCCCATCCTTTCTAGATAAGCATTGGGTACTTCAAGTAACATTAACGGTATTCCTATGTCCCATTCATTCCCTATTTTGTTGCAGTTCTTGGTTAACATACTCTATAGGGTTTTATGAGATCTGTCTAATGCACCTTGAGTCTCCAGGTGAAAAGCAGAAGACAGTTGCTGTTTCACGTCCAATAGTTTTATCACGTACTGAAACAATTTTGACGTGAAATTTGTTCTTTGGTCATCCCGAATGAATTCGGGAATACTGATTTTGGTAAAAAAGTCTTGTAACTTCTCGGCGATTACTTTGGCATTTGATGTTCCTGACGAGTATGGCTTCTTGGTTATTTTGGCATTTATATTCCTGACCGGTATGTCTTCTGGGTATCTTGTCACTGGACACATAAAGGTTAACATATGCTCGTTGCCGTGCTCCGTTCTCAGTAACGGTTCGACAATGTTGATCACTATCTTGATGAAGGGTTCTCCTCGTACTTCAATCGGGCGTAAGGGAGCTTTCTTGATGTACTCGTTAGTCTTTCCAGCCATCTGACAAACGTCACATGCCCTGCAACACTGGTTCACATCCTTATGCTTGCCAGGTCAGAAAAGTGTTTCATAATCTTCTCCGTCATCTTTCTTATTCCTATATGTTGGGTCTCATGGCCTACGGCAATTACTTGTCTTCTCAGCGGTATGGGAATCAGTATATGATGTTTTGCGCCCCTTTTGGCACTCCCAGGGATATTGGCAGGTCTATGCTTCCTCATAAGCAACCCATCTTTGACGTAATAGCATGTCAGAAACTGCTGCACCTGAGTCTCATCCCCCACTTGGTACATTAATTCTGTTAACATTGCATCCTTAGGTCGCAATCCTATCAGCCTTTTCCGACTCACTTGTCCTACTTCTAACGCTGAGTTTTCTTTTTCTTCCAAATCCATTGTTAGCTTATCCTACTGTTCATTTGTCTTCCGTTCCTCTTCTTTCGGGCCCTCTGAGAAGCTCTCATCGTTTGGGCTATCATGGAAAACCTCTTCTTCCGTAGACATATCTTCCAAGTTTATCGTTCCTTTGATTTCTCTGTCTTCTGCATTCACTTTCTTCGTGATACTCCTAGTTGTCACAAAACTAGGAAAAAGACACGGATAGTCCTCGAGTTCAGTTGTAGGAGTATGCTTCAGTGGCTTCTCTGTTACAATGGGACAAGGCACAAACGGCATTCTATCAAACTCATTTCCCAGTGGGACTTCCTCGCCTTTGACAGCCAATGAATCCTTTAAAGCAAAATCAAAATGACCTGTCACCAACTTGCATGACAGTTTCAAACGGCAACTTGGAGTAACCTCCTCACCTTCTATTCAATTCAAAATGATCAAATCTCCTGTGAGAGATTGTTTCACCATCGGGTATATGCCTTGTTTCATCACGCAATGGTTACAACCCATGTCGCCCAATATCTTGACCGGGATCTGCTCGCTCCCATCCAGAGCGGCTAACATACCTTCATAAATGTTCAGTTTAGAGGCATCCACGCTGTTCGGGATTGTCCTCTTCACTGTGTAAACATTAGCTGGCTTATTTTCCTCGTCAACGTTTCCCGTTTGATTCTTCGTCTTCGTATTCTGTAGAGTTGAATTACCCTTAACCTCTTGGACGACTGCCTTCGGTTGGTTCGAACAACATTCCTTAACAGAAAATATTAATCTTCTTCATTTCTTGTGCAACACCTGAAGGAGGACGATTTGACGATTGTTGTTGTGGTACTATCTCATTTTGCTTTGGAATATTACCAGTGATACTTCCGCTGTTACTATTGAACTTGTTCCCATAGTTATTACTGAACTGGTTTCCATGGTTTGGCGAAGCGGCTCTTTCAAGTTTCTTCATCTCTCTCTCCATCAAATACCTTCGAATATGTTCAGTAATTCCTCGTAAACATTGTTCCAGTACTATCGGTTCTTCTGAATCAGTCATCTCTCTCACTTTTACAGCCTCTATCCATCACTTAAAAGATTGTCTTACCCTTATAAGTGTAATCCAGGAATGTAATTTTTTGTCCTTCCGCAAATTTCATAATCTTCGTTATAATATT
Organism: Palaemon carinicauda; assembly: GCF_036898095.1. Classification (NCBI taxonomy): domain Eukaryota; kingdom Metazoa; phylum Arthropoda; class Malacostraca; order Decapoda; family Palaemonidae; genus Palaemon; species Palaemon carinicauda. Next base: position 87,403,359 of record NC_090736.1, read on the forward strand.
CAGGGGTCATTTGATATATTTGCAGCACACTCCTTTTAACTTCTTGATACTCATTCCTCTGGTCCTGAGATACACACTGCATCCTTTTCCAATAAGGACACTGCAATAACACAGATTATTTATCTTCTGGCCATTCCATCATCAACGCGACCATTTCAAAATGATCGATGAACTCATCATGATCTTCCATGAATTTTGGAATTAACCTCTGTGCCTCTGCCACATCAAACACGGGATCGTGCATAGCAGGAGTCAAACCTGTCAGAGCTTGCGACAACCTTGCACGAGCATTCAACAGTTCCAATTTTTCTCTTTCTCTTTCTTCCCGTCTTGCAATTTCTCTCGCTTCCATTTCCCTTGCATGTCTTGCAATTTCTCTCACTTCTCTCTCTCTCTCTTCCATTTCTGATTCGTGTCTTGCAATTTCTCTTGCCTCTTTTCTCTCTCTATGTTATTGTCTTGCAATTTGTCTTGCCTCTTTTTTTCTCTCTTTCTTCTCGTCTTGCAATTTCTCTTGATTCTTCTCTCTCTCTTTCTTCCTACTCTGCCATCATCTTCAACTTGATCAAATTCTCTTCTGCTACAATTCATCAAATCTCAGCCTCTATATTCGTTTTTGCTTTCATCCATTCAGTTTGTGGGTCAGGTATTACTTGCTTCTCAACGAATTCTGCTTTACCTTCTACAAAAGGTCGTGGGCTGCTGCATTATCTTCTTTCGACAACTTTCCTGAGTTTATCAAAGCTACTAAGGCTAGACACTTGATTTGGGCTTTAATCATTCCACCAGTCACATGGCCACCCCATAGCATCAGAATAGCGAGCCACTAAGCCTTAGTTACATTACCCTTCGATGATTCCTGTAAAATTGTTTTTGCCAAAAACTCCTGTACATTTAATCGAGACATTTTTTACTTAAGGCAAAAAATAATACCTCTCCAAACAATATATCTTATCAGTACACACAATTCTATCAACATTAAACTGGTCCAACCTTTAATCAAAACATG
>NC_090736.1:87409367-87411867 GCF_036898095.1 Palaemon carinicauda
AATATGGATGCATGTGGTATGTACAATCAGCACTCAGCATAGCCTAATAACTTATGCATTGTGTTTTTTGGCTTTGCTGTGATTTGAACCGGCGACTCTTACAAGAGTAATGAATAAATATGTCACCAATTTGGACGTCCTGGCATGAAGCATTCACCTGAAAATGGGACCTATATTGTCCAGATGGGGTCCGGAAAGACGAAATCTGGTAGGTCCAGTGACCACTTGGCCCCGCATAGCACCCGCTATGTACGAGGTAGTGACAAGTCGTGTGTAACGTTAGAAAGAGTATGACACCTGCTATAATCACACAGGTGGAGGTCAATGGTACTATTCTTTTCGAATAGGGCCAATTTTTCAACAGTAACAAAACGTCACAATTTTCTACTTACCCAAACGAATCTGCGGAATGAAAGACCCCGGTGGATTCAAGTCCCCCATGAACAAACGCCCTCACCCCTGCAAGTGTGCATACCCCACACAGGTATTGCGTCCCATTACTATCCGTAGGGTGCTAGGGGCCCCTGATTTAGGGTTATCCCTGTAATACATGACCCCATATAGGGGGCCGTATAAGTGCATGTGCATGTGCGCCATCTGGTGGTGGATGTGAGAAGCCAGTTCTGTCCCCTCCCCAACTTCTCTAGTTTGGTGTCCCCGGGTGCTGCCACTGGGTCGCCATTGTGCCCGCATTATGATTACTGGGAGTTCGGGTGACACCAGATGCGTACATGGCATGTGCAAAAGATTTATACCAGAGATGCGGTACATGACAGTAGGTGTTATCTCCATTGGAGGTAATAACGAGATCTTACTACCCATTTTCGAATAAATGGGCTTTAACCCCAAAGCTTGGTAAACCTCGTAAATCGTACCCCTATTTACAGGTCTCCCCGGCTGCACGTGTAAGTGTATGTGTGACACCTGGTGGTGAGTGCTTGAAGCCTCTTCTATCCACTTGCCAGTTACACCGGTTTGGTGCCTCTGGGTTGCACCGTTCGGGTGTCAGGGGGGTCGCCAGCAGTCCGATGACGCAATTTCTGGCTGTGCACATGCCCACACAGGCCCAGGTGGCACTGAGTTCGAGTTTTGCCTGATATATGGCCTATGCCACGTGGTGGCTGAGAGGTCGTCCTGTAATTTCATGGAGTTCAAGCGAAATCTATCAACGAAATTTTCAGTCAATCAGCTTCAAGTAATTTTCAAAAAAAGTCACATTGACTGAAGATGGTATATTTCAATTGCACGTGCCACGTGATTTCGATTTTTTCCAGGGTAGCCCCCCATACCGGAATTAGTCCAGTGCCCCAACCCCGAACCCTGAAATTGTTAAGAAGTTTGAAAATTTTTTTGGCGGGATTCAAATTTACCAAATCTCCAACACTTCGTGTTTTTTTGCCCTTTGGAGAGGTAGCTCATGTTGATTTTCAATAGAAAATCAAATGCTAAAGCATATGATTTTACCTATTGAATCTCAACCTTCGGTTAAGTTAATACTAGTAGGGTCATTTGATAAAATACTATTTTGTTCAGGAAGTGTCATTTCACTTTTAATAACCTAATTCTAATTACCAAAATCTCTCCATCCTATGCTTATCCTTCTTTTAATTTTGGCCTCATGTCCTGGGAAAACATGAGTACGCATATATATTTACTATCTCTAGAAGTTCTTCCATAACTCTTATTTGTTGTCTCCCAGAATTTTGACAGAACATTATCATAATAATTTTCAATCCTAATTTTCTTCGTTTTCTATTCATGTTTTCTATCATCTTTTGCAATTCCTCCCATGAATCACTAAATAGATATATGCCATTTGTAAAAAAAAGTTGTAATGTTGATTCCTATAATTTCCCTATCCAAGTTCTTGACAATTTCTAGGCACGCAGTCCATAATATAAGAGAGATGCAGTGTCCCTGTGTAACTCCATTCTTAAACGGAATTAACACTATCTTTATGTAGATATAGGATGGCTGAACTCCCCGTAGAGATATCTTCAAGAGTTCCAACATAAGATTCTTCTATTCTTTGCCTTTAACGAGTTTTCATAACAGCTGAAGTTTTTGACAGATTCACAACTTTCCTTATAGTCTAAAAAGGCCACACATGGGGGTTTGTCGTACTCTGTTAATTTTTCCATTAGCTGGTTAATTACAATGATACGGTCAGTCGTTGAATACCCACTTCTAAAGCCTACCTGCTCTCCTGGTTGTAAAAAAAAAAAAAACTAGCTGTCTGCTTCTTTCTATTCAGCGTAATATGATGTTAGTAAGTATTTTACATTTCACTTGGAGTTAACTCATTGAGCCGTGACTTCTCAGGTCTTTTGTGTCTCCCTTTTGTGGATTAGAGTAATGATAAAGTTTTTCTAGGCTCTAAGTATACAGCATTCTTGCATCTCTCTCTCTCTCTCTCTCTCTCTCTCTCTCTCTCTCTCTCTCTCTCTCTCTCTCTCTCTCTCTCTCTCCACATACACACATACACACACACAAACACACA
>NC_090736.1:87416867-87419367 GCF_036898095.1 Palaemon carinicauda
TTTACTGTTCGATTTTGATAAAAATTTGTGTGCATGTTCCAGGTGGATAAAAAAACCTGCTTATAGAACGAATTTCAATTCAAGACAGTAGTTTCTCACCGATCACCAAATAACATTTAAGTCGCTGGCTCCGATTTTCACATTTTATTCATAAAATCCTTTATTTTCCCTGTAGGATAATAACACTCACAGAGGATATGCCTTATTATAGTGCTAATAATGCCTGAAAATGTCATTAGCGTGTCTTGATTAGTGTATTTTTGGGAAATATTTTTACGATTGGCACCCCTACAGTTTTTTAACTTTTTTTCTCGAGGATTTAAGCACACTAGAGTAACTAATCCTTATGATGGTCAGTAAAGTAGTGAGTGACTTCCCAAGGCTTCGAGCACCCTGGTAGCTTGGGCACTTTTTATGTGACACGTGACACCTCGCGGGTACCTTGCAAGACTGCGCAAAAGCACTTCGTGACACTTAGCAAGTCATTGGAAAACCACCTTGTGACATGTCGAAAGACCTGGTATACTCACGTTGTGATGTAGGCAAATTTTTGGGTCTTTTCACTTCCGAGGTGGCACGACCCCACGTCACAACACGTTGCAACTAAAAAGTGCGTAAGTGTCAGCCTACCTCAACAGATATGTTGCCACAGCTGCAAGGGAGTTGAGAAAACGTGCTGTGGATGAGAAATAGAATGGTTGATGCTCGCAGATAGTGCTACACAGATTTTGAACTGTGAAGAGTAACTACAGAGGCTGGGTCTGAAACAAACCTTTGCTTTATCTCCATGGCTTTTCAAAAGCCTTGTTGATAGCGTGATGTAGAAGGCCAGAAAAATGGTGCAAGTGAGATAAGAAAACCTATTTTACTACAGAATTATTTTTGTAGTAACCTAGCCAGCATTTAGCAAAATTTTTAATATTCAAAATTAAAACGTGATATTTTGTTAGTTTATCACCTATAAGTAAGAGATATTTTAAACAATTTGTATTATTATGAACATGATTTTAGGGGGCCGGCCGGGATGCCAATATATGGGGGTATAGGAAGAAAAACACAAAATCCTGAAAAAAAAAAAAAATCACTGAGCTTTGTATGGCAATGGAGAATGTGTATAAAAATTTTTTTTGTTAAAATTCCTCTTACTTTCATAGCTACCTGGTAATTAGTATACGTAACTCAATAAACCATAAACGCTGTTCCCTACAAGAAAATGCAGTATTTCTTCTGTTATTGTGTATTTTGATGATTATTACATTTTAATATAAAATAAATTGTGAACAATGACATCTGTATAGCTTCGACAAGTCACAAACGATATATAATACGGTATATTACACCCTCCGCCTTTCAGTCCTACCACAAACCTCATACAGATTACATACGTGAGATTGATCTCTGACATTCACTCATTTTTACGTTTGTTTTTCCCGTTTTAGGCAAGAATTTTATCATTTCAACGAGGAAAAGACTATTTCAACATCTTGCTAACATAAGGAAGAAGGAAAGTTGCTCTATTAAGAGTTCAGGAAAAGGTAATATCTGTAGTGCAGAGAGAGAGAAAAAGAGTTGCGTGGATGGAGAAGCAACGACTTTGCCTGACACTAGCAAAAGAAGCAAGATATTGATCAAAAGGATCTTCCTTTATGAGTAAAATATGATAAATAACTTTGTTTCCGTTTATCAATATCCCAAAACGAACATAAAATTCATAATAATCAGGATTTATTAATATTGTCCTTGTAAAAATACAAAGAAAAACTTTGAACGCCCTCTGACATTAACTAATTTTTGCACTAGTTTTTCTCGTTTTCGGAAAGAATTTTATCATTTAAAAGAGGAAAAGACAATTTTAACATCTTGTTAACATGAGGAAGAAAATTTGCTCTATTAATATCGGTAGTGCAGAGAGAGAGAGAGAGAGAGAGAGAGAGAGAGAGAGAGAGAGAGAGAGAGAGAGAGAGAGAGAGAGTGTTGTGGGGATTGAGAAGCGATGGCCTTGCCTGATGTGAGCAAAAGAAGCAAGATCTTGAACAAAAGTATCTTCTTTTTTGAGTAAATTAAGATGAATAACTTTGTTTTTGTTTATCAATATCTCAAAACGAACATAAAATTCATAATAATCAGGATTTATTAATATTGTCCTTGTAAAAATACAAAGAAAAACTTTGAACGCCCTCTGACATTCACCAATTATTACGTTTGTTTTTCTCGTTTTCGGCAAGAATTTTATCATTTCAAAGAAGAAAAGACAATTTCAACATTTTGCTAGCTTGAAGAAGAAAATATGGTCTATTGATATCGGTAGAGCAGAGAGAGAGAGAGAGAGAGAGAGAGAGAGAGAGAGAGAGAGAGAGAGTGTGTTGTGGATAGAGGAGTGGCCGTAAATTATGATAAATAACTTTGGTTTTTGTTTATTAATACCCAAAAATAACATAACATTCATAATAATCATGATTTATTAATATTGTCTTTGTAAAACTACAAAGAAAAACTTTGA
>NC_090736.1:87424367-87436867 GCF_036898095.1 Palaemon carinicauda
AGTTGTCGGAAGAAAATATTGTAGCAGTTCATGAGCTGTTGGAGGAAGCTGAGGGAAAATTTTTAGTGAAGCAAGGACCAGTCGAGTCACAAACTGAAGGCATGAAAGCACATAGGTATATGGATTCTGAGATTCGATGAATTGCAGTGGAGGAGAATTTGCCTAAGTTGAAGATGATGGCAAGAAAAGCACAAGATGCGAAAAAATGGAAGCAAGACAAGAAAAAAGACAGGCAGAAGAAGCAAGACATTCGAGGAGGATGGAAGAAAAAGGAGAACAAGAAGAAATAGAGAAGGAAGAGGTAAGAGAGATTGCACGACATACGAGGGAGTTGGAGCTGTTGAATGCTCATGCACACTCGGCAACGCAGACAGAGGTGACTTCTGGTAGACATGAACCCATGTTTAATGTGTCAGATGGCCAGAGGTTAATACCAAGGTGTATAGAAAAGGCTCCAGATAAAGTTCTTCGATTATTTTGAAACAGTCGCATTGATGATAAAATGGCCAGAAGAATAATGGTCTCTGTTATTTCAGAGTGTATTGAGTGGGAAAGGCCGCAGTGCATACCTTTCCTTATCTCAGGACCAGAGGAAGGAGTATCAAGAAGTGAAGAGGATCGGCCTACAAGTGTATCAGATGATCCCTGGATATTATAATGAAAGATTCTGAAGTTTGAGGAAAGACGAGAAATCAACTTTCCTGGATTAAACTTATAAGGTATGTCAACATTCTGAGGGATGGAAAGAGGGGGCTAACGTGAAGGAGATGGCTGATATAGAAGAATTGATAATACTAAAACAGTATCTACAAGGTATTCCTGAACATATTTGAAGGTACTTGAGAGAGAGAGAGAAGTGAAGAAACATGATAAAGCCGCTTTGCTGAGTGAAGATTATAATATTATCAGTCTTACACCCTCCTAGGCCATGAAGTTTCAACTGTCACTCCGACCAAGTGTCAAGTATTCGCTGAACCATGGAAACTAGATCAGTAATAACTAAGTGAAGAAATTCAACAATTACAGTGGAAGTAGCACTGGTACTGTTTCTAAGCAGAATTTGATAGTACCACAGTAACAATCGTCGAACCATCCTCCTTCAAGTATCGGGAAAGACGAGCAGAAGGTTAATATTGTCTGTTTTAAACGTTACAAGAGAGGCCATATCAGTAAGGAAAGTTGGTTGATCCAACCAAAAGCAGTCCCCCAAGTGATTAAGGATAGTTCGACTCCACAGAATGCGAAGACAAAGAAACAATCAGGAAAGGTCGAAGAGGAAAATATACTAGACATATTTACATGGCAAACAGGACAAACCCAAACAGCAAGGGTAACTTTAAACTATACATTTGTGAAGGTATGTTACCAGCAATAGATGGGACTACGAGGTTGCGCGACACAGGTTGTAACCATAGTGTGGTGGTACGAGGAGTACACCCGTTTGTAGAAGTCTCTCACAGAAGACTCAGTCATTTTGAAGGGAATAGGAGGTGAAGAAGTTACCGCTATTTGCCGTTTGAAACAGTCACGCGAGTTGGTGACATGTAATTTTGACTTTACGGTAAAGGATTCATTAGCTGTCAAAGGAGTAGTCGTCCTTCTGGGTAGTGAGGTTGGTGGAGTGCTCTTTGTGCCTTGTCCCATTGTAACAGAGAAACCATTGACGTATAGTCCTATGACTGAACTCGGGAAGGATTACCCATATCTGTTTCATAGTTGTGTAACGACTAGGAGTATGACGAAGAGAGTGGCTGCTGAAGAAGAGAAAGAAATTGAAGAAGCGACGAACTTGGAGGATTTTTTTTCCGAAGAAGAGGATTCCCTTGATGGTACACAAGAGGAGAACTCCTGAGTAAGCCCGAGAGAAGAGGAGCGACCAACGAGTGGACAAGATGACTAAGAAGAAATGGACCTAGAAGAAATAGAAAACTCAGCATTAGAAGTAGAGCAAGTGGGTAGGAAAAGGCTGATAGGATTGCAACGGAAGGATGCATCATTAAGAAAGTTATTGTACCATGTGGTGGACAAGACGTAGGCACAGCAGTCTCCAACTTGTTATTATCTCAAGGATGAGTTGCTTATGAGGAATCAAGGACCCAGTAATATCCTTGGGAATGCTGAATGGGTGCTATATCATCAGATATTAATTCCCGGACTGTTGAGAAGACAGGTGATTGCAGTAGTACACAAGATAGGACTTATGCGGATAAGGAAGATGACCGAGAAGATTATGGAACACTTTTTTTCTGGCCTAGCATGCATAAGGATGTTAGCCCGTTTTGCCGAGCATGTCACATAAGTCAAATGGCTTGAAAGCCAATCGAGTGTTTGAAGAAAGCTCCTTTCCACCTGATAGAAGTGCGAGGAGAACCCTTCAGCAAGGTAATGATCGACATTGTGGGACCTTTACCAAGGACAAAAAAGGTAATTAATATATATATATATATCAACCTTGATGTGTCCAGGGACGAGATACCCTGAAGCCATGCCCATCAGGAACATCAGTGCCAAAATAATCGCCGAGAAGTTTCTAGACTTTTTCACTAAGTTTGATATTCCTGAGATTGTTCAAAGTGACCGAGGAATGAATTTCACGTCAAAATTATTTCAGGAAGTAATAAACTGTTGGTTGTGAAACAACAACTATCAACTGCTTATCACCTGGAGACCCAAGATGCACTTGAAAGGTTCTTCAAACTTTGAAAAGTATTTTAATGAAGTTTTGTGATGAAACGGGAAATGAATGGGACATTGGACTATCATTGATGTTATTTGAGGTACGCAATGCTTATCAAGAAATCATGGGGTATAGCCCGAATGAAATTGTATTTGGACGAGAAGTGAGAAGACCGATTAAAATGTTAGCAGAAAAATGGAAGGACCGAGAGGAAACGGATGGAGAATATGTCAAGAATTTGAGTAAAAAGATCGGCGAGATAAAGAAATTTTCCCAAGAAAACCTTAAGACAACTCAAGAAAAAATCAAGGAAGTGTTTGATATGAAAAGTAAGGAGAGACAGTTTTCGGTAGGACAACAGGTATTGGTGTTCTTGCCGATATTGAGAATTCCACTTCTAGCAAATTTCATTGACCATTCTAGATTTTTGAGAATCTTAGTGACCTGATGCTCATTATAGAAACCCCAGGAAGGAGGAAAAGTAAGAGGAAATTACACGTTAACCTACTGAGACCCTAATTAAGTTAAAACGAGACCGAAGCTTCACAAGTGTGTATGCCGCAAACCATACCATCCACAGAAGACGACGACTGATATGAGGTAGGGGCAGTAAGCAAAGTGAATAATTCGTCTATCATTCGGAACTTAGTAGAGAAATTAAATCATTTGAACCAGGAGCAACAAGAGGGATTAAGCCAACTAATTAGAAGTTTCGGACGTCCCAAAATGAACCAATTTGACGAAGTATGAGATACACCTCAAAACAACGGAAAGACCATTTAAACAACGTGTCTATTGACTGTCGGTGAATCACTGAGAAGTCATGAGAAAAGAAGTGGACCACTTGTTACAAAACAGATTAGCCAAAGAAAGTTCTAGCCTTTACAGTTCTCCACGCATGTTCGTGAAAAAACTGCACGGATCCTTTAGGATTTATACAGACTACCAAAAGTTAAACTTGATCAATGTGGCCGATGATTATCCATTGCCACTCTTCGACCAACTACTCGACAATATCGGACAAGCGAGGTTTGTCTCCAAGATCGACTTGCTAAAAGGTTATTATCAAATTCTTTTGGATGACAACTCAAAATTGTTATCAGCTTTTATAAACCTGCTTGGGGTATATCAATACACCGTCCTGCCAGTTGGTCTAGTGAACACCCCAGCTACTTTCCAACGTGTGATGGATAACCTTCTAGAATTGATAGTAGGAGTTGGTGTAAATCTCGACGATATTGTGGTATATTCATCGACCTGGGAAGAGCATCTCTGAATCCTGAAGAAAGTATTTCAAAAGCTGCGATGAACATACCTGACGAGTAACCTGGAGAAGAGCGAATTTGGAAAGGCAGTAGTTCGGTAATTGGGATTTGAAGTGGGAAGAGGACTAATCGCCCCGATAACCGCTAATATGGAAGGAATAAGGATAGCATCACCCCCCACTACGAGGAAACAGTTACAATGCTTTTTAGGGATAGAAGGTTTCTACCAACGTTTTTGCCTGAACTTTACGGCTGTAGTCGCTCCCTTGACGGATTTGACTAGGCCCAAGAAAAAATTTATATGGACCAGCGAGGGCCAGGAATCCTTCAAAAAAATAAAGGTTATATTAACTTTGAAACAGATACTGTATGCACCTGATTTCAACAAGAAATTCCTTATCCAAGTGGATGCATCGGCTAACAGGATTGGAGCTGTTTTATTGCAAGATGACGAGGAAAGAATTCTTCACCCTATTTGTTTTATGTCATCGAAGCTGAAGAAACATCAGCAAGCCTACTCAACAGTTTAAAAGGTGGGACTAGTGTTAGTCAGAGTGATAAACAAGCTTGAGGCCTATGTGAATCGATCACAAAATGGAGAGATTACAGTGTATTCTGATCATTATCCTTCAACTTTTGTCAATAAGATGAAAAATAATAATCAAAGATTAATTATGTTTGCAAATATATTTCATTATGTAAAGCACATATCAGATAAAGATAATTTGGTTGCAGATTATTTATTTCGGGCTGAATCGATGGATTTAGACCTGGAATGAATAATATTTTTTTTGGGCGGGGTGGCTATCTTACGACACTGCTCTGGTGTATAGTAAATACAGTAGTTTATTCATATATTTCATTCATGTTTTCATATGTGCATTGAAGAGGTTTGCCAGCTCTTAAGATGAGTTCCTTTGGTATAGATATAAGTTTATTATGTAAGTTATACAAGACTTTCATCATTAACTCCATTGTATTCTTCATTCGAGTCAGTATATGTAAATTTACGTTATTTTTAAGAATTAACTTTTTATTTCACACATTTTGGTTATGAAGCCTTACATAATCTGTTTGAGAGGGTTATATGATTCCTACGAGATGTGAACAACGGCTTATGTAATACTTTCTTTATATTTTTATGAGGCATTGCGTCATGTTTGAGAGAAAATACGCAATTCTTATATTGTGCCAAGGGCTTTGGAAATTCCCTGAAAACCCTAGTGTTAGGATGTTATCTTTTTTTTAATTTTGCGACAAAGGGTAAGCGGAGCTTACTGATAGAGAGTCCTCTTGCTGTGCGTCCGAGAGTTGCCTGAAACCCAGGATTCGTTTCTTGACAGTTTCATCTAGTTGATAACCGCACCCCATGAACCCCCCATGTACCGGATCTCAGACCTGAAACATTCTGGAAATAGCTAAGTTTCATATAAAGGCATAGCCATCTCCCCATCTCTCTCTCATAGGCAGCTCAGTGTATTATTTTAAAAGTGTTCAGTGAAATGAGAAAATTTTGGTGTGACGAGCTTTTGTAAACTTATTGAGTATTTATGAAAATGATCTTAGAACTTTTGAAACTAGCCCTGTAGTAACGTGAAAGGTATTTGTATCATTATCTGGTTAACTATATTCATTGTGTGTTAAGACTAAATAAATCGTGTGTATAATAAAATTTCAAGGGAAACAAGTGATTGCATAATTTTCATCAGTATTATTTCTTTTGTCTTAGTCGAAGGTTTATTCAAATTTAATATTTCAAGTCAATTCATTATAAAATTTTCAGATTGTAACATTATTGTCTTAATCTGAGTTTTCCTCAGACTTAATATTTCGAGTGATTTATTTGATTTTAGTAAATTCTTTAAAAGTGTTGTGATTTATATAGATTATATTTATTTTTCTAAAGAGTGTATCAGTCCAATCACCGATGTTTGAATTAGTAAATTTTTTGTACCCCTGTTAAAGAATCATATTAAGAAGTGGTTTTAAATTGATCGTAATAATAATTTCCGAGTGATACTTTGAGTGTACTTAAGAGACGTTTGGATATTCAGTGTTTTGTATATTGCTGTCATGGGATTATTTAACTGTCTCAGAGTATGGGTATTAGTATTTCCAAGCGTAACAGATTTAATGTAAAAGTAAAAAGGTGAGTTTGGAATTCGAGAGGTTATTTAGCTTGTCAGCAGTAATATATATAATATTATATGTTAGGTTCTCAGACACAGGACCATAGTATTATATATATATATATATATATATATATATATATATATATATATATATATATATATATATATATATATATATAAATTACACCTGGCAAATTACATGACATACCGAGCTCCGAACTCACCTGTTTATTTTCACATAAACCTGTTATACTTGGAAAAAATAATACCGGAGTTCGGAGAATATTGCATAACGCCCCAGACGGTAATATAAATGAACATTGAATATCCAAAAGTCTCTCACGCTAATCTCAGAACAAAAGTGGGTGATTATTTAATAAGAACTATTAAAAAATCAACCCTTAATTTGGTTCTTTGTCAGGGATTACAAACAAGCACTATTTGGAAATATTGGTGATCGAAATAACACACACTTCACACAAATAAATATATTCAATAAAAAGTTACAACAATTATACAAAAAGAATTACCTCCAAATTATTCGAAATATTAAATCTGAACAAAACCTTAGACTAAGACAAATGAAAGCCTGAAAAAATAATGCGATCACTAGTTTCACTGGAAGTTAATTAATACAAGTATTTAGTTTTGATAATTAATAACAATAGTTTTTACAGTAACACTCTATTGATTAAACACTAACCAAAACTTACATAAATGTAACTGTTACACTTACGTCTTGGATCACAAAAGGTAACTGAACAGATAAGCAGAATAAATACACTTCACTGTCTAACCTAAATCTCACAGGGACAGTTAAAAAAAAATTATGTTGAACAACTACTCACATTATTATAATACACTTGAAATAACATTCAATGGATCCATCAACGTTTAAACTATACACAATATATGTTGGATAGAAATAGTTAATTATGTTTGAGAGGGCACACACTTGATGCACTTGAGAGGAAAGAGGACGTTGTCTCTATCAAAGGGAAAGGCTAAATCTCTTCTGCTGCATATGCATTCCTAGAGTCTTTATATATTGACTTAAATCATCTAGAATTGTCTAAATACATCATTCCCGTGGCTTGGGGGTAAGGCTCTAGCGGTGAGGCTGCCAACGTAGATAATTAAGCAAGGGAACAAACCTTGCTTGCAAGGCAACTCTCTCTCAGCCAACTCCATCCACCTGCCTCATCGATACAATAAAAAAAAAGTATAAATATATTTTGAGAAGTTTTATACCCTTTCTAACCACGTGGAAATATAAAAATTATATAAGCCCTCGTGTTCATACCTCGTATGGGTCATACAACATACCTAAATAAGTTTACATAAGACTTTGACACAAAATGCGTGAAATAAAAAGCAATTTTTTTAAAATTAAGCAAATTCATATATACTGCATTGAATGAAAAATACAATTAAATGAACGTCGAAAGTCATATGTTATTTATATACATTTACTAATACCTATATGATTACATGAGAGGAATTCACCTTACGAGCTGGCTATACATCTCTTAGATACACAACTGAAATACATAAATAAAATATTTACTCTATACTACTATGGGTTTCACAGACAGTGCAAGTGCGATTTTTTGCAATTATTCTGACACGAACAGTCGTATCAATACGAGATGTTGCTATAGGGTATTACACCCATTGAGGAAATTTATAGGGGTATAATGAATCGTTAATTATTAATTATAAAGACACTTGCCCCTATGCCAAAGGGCAAAATCTCAATCATCCAGTCACAAAACCGAACAATAATATACAGAACCTCTACCTCCACCCCCTCCCTCCCTCTCCTTTCATCCCTCACCTGCTCTCCCCCTGCTTCAAGCTATCTCTCTCCACCTCCACACCATCCATCCCTCTCCGTTCTTTCCCTTCCCTTCATGCTCTCTTTCTGAGAAGGTAGCTTAAGTTGCAACTTATTTTGTATATTTTTTTTTTATATCAAGCACTCTATCTATCTATCTATCTTATCTAATTATAATATTTATTGTTGTAGATATGGAACAATTCAATCGGTTGTTACCTATCAGATGACTGACTGCTTTATTTACTGGTTTGCTCATCTCTCTCTCTCTCTCTCTCTCTCTCTCTCTCTCTCTCTCTCTCTCTCTCTCTCTCTCTCTCTCTCTCTATGGTATTGGTTATGTAAATAATTATTAGATTGACACCTATCTGAAGGGTTTTGGAGTAGCTGAGTGATAGACACTATGACTGATAGGAAAATGGCTGTTGTATACGTACCTGCGTTTTCTTGCCTTCTTTTGGCAAACCTTATTTCTACTCAGGGCATTAGCCATTTACTGGTATTACGAGGGAGAGCTTAAAGAAGTGATGGCCACCTCAGAAGATGTCTGTCCGTATGGTTGCAGAAATGAGTTTGTCACCCAACTCTTCAACTTTTTTAATAAAGAGAAAGCTGACAACTGCCTTCAGATTAGTTTGCATAGGTGACTTGTTACAGTTACTCTATGAATTACTGATAAATATTGACCCTTTCCACAGGACATTCATCAGAGTTAAAGCCTTGATTATACTGATACATTTATTTTCAAGTGATGGATGTTTAAGATTTTATCTTATATAATACATATCTATATAAAGTCTTTCCTTCATACAGGCCTTACCACCGTGTTGCAGCAGCCTTGAGGATGAAATTGAGTACGGTGCATTCAATTGTGTATCGTAGTACTAAGCCACGTCCCGTCACACCACCAACGCCTCCGGCACAGCCTATCTTTGACAGTTTCTCTGTAGGAGCCATACGTCGACACATCCATACAATGTTTGTTGCTAAGAAGGCTTTTACTCTCGTATCCCTGGCACAGAACCTGAAGGAAGAAAGCATCATCCCCGAGAGTACCTCAAAGATTAAGCTATGGCACTTACTCCACAAAATGGGAATCGAGTATAAGACCACTCAGCGCAAGATGTATGTCAGGAAGGAGTCAATTGACATCATGTGCCAAAGGATACGTTCCCTGCGGGACCTTCAAAGACATAGGGAAGACGGCAGGGAGGTAGTGTACCTGGATGAAACGTGGTTCACAACCAGAATGAGCCATAACATGGAATAGGTGGATACCACGCAGCCTAATACCAGTGCCAATTACAGCCGTCAGGTGCCACCAGGTGAGGGGGAACGTTTCGTGGTAGTCGCAGGTGGTACAGCCGATGGCTTCATTGACGGTTCCTTCCTCAGTTTCCTTGCTAAAAATACCAGCGGCGACTACCACGGGGAAATGAATGGCGATATATTCCTACGTTGGCTAACAACTCAGCTCCTGCCACTCCTGGAGGAGCCTTCGGTATTAGTGATGGACAATGCCCCATACCACAGTATAATGACAGAAGATAGTCGTTGTCCCACCACGGCTACCAGGAAATCTGACCTCATTGAATGGTTACAGCGCAGAAATATATCCTTCCCGCAACATGCTACAAGACCTGAACTCCTATACATATGCCGTCAAAATAGCCCAGAGCCTAAGTACAAGGTAGATAACACCATTCGAGAATGGGGCCATGAAATCGTCCGCCTGCCGCCAGCACATCCCGAGCTCAATGCAATCGAGCAGGTGTGGGGACACATGAAACGTTACGTGCGCTCCTCACTCCAACGTTTCACCCGAGCCGACCTACATGCCAGATTAGAGGAGGCAAGGATCTCTATCACTCGCGTTGTATGGGCAGGGGCAGTACGTCGATCACGAGCTTTTGAGGATAGTTATCGTTCAACAGATAACATGCATGACAGTATTGATCCTGTCATTATTAATCTTGACAGTGACACTGAAGATGAAGTTGACTTGCTATTAGAAAGCGATGAAGACTAAAAAAAAAATAAAAATAAAAACACACAAAAAAATAAACAAAAAAAAGTAAATATGAAGGTTATGCCCTACCCACATTCGAGTCCTGTCATCGGTCGATACCAATATTCAATCAAATTCAATTAGGGGGTGGGGGGGGATATATGTGGCATTAGGTGAAATAAAGATTTTGTTTCTCATTTCCTATGGATACCTATCATCTATGCTCATACCCAATACCGAAATATGCAATGATATAATTGTGTACAATTACATATTGTTCAAACTCAAAGACAATATATATATATATATATATATATATATATATATATATATATATATATATATATATATATTGCTATTTAGCAAACACTTTAAATTTCAGAAGCATGGGGCAAAAGGAAAAATTGGTTAAGCCTCTGTACAACTCCCCACATTAGTAGAAACTGACAGGCAGAGAGAGGGAGAGAGCAAATCAGTGTATAAATAGATATTAATAAGTTAACTGGAGGGTAACAACCACTGAACTGTTACATTTATACAACAGTGTCAATTATTATTAGATTGATAGAAACAAAAATCGTAAAAAAATATGTTTAAATCAAAGCAACATTCAGAGAGAGAGAAAGAGAGAAGGAAAGACGTAGGGCAGGTGAGGGAAGAAAGGAGAGGGGAGGAAGAAAATGGGGGTTGGAGGTGAAGGGGGTTGTAGGCAGGCGGAGCTCTTCCAACCTGGTGTTCGTTTCCTTGCTTGGCTAATGAGTTTTGCCTCTTGGTATAGGTACAAAAGTCTTTATTATTCACAATAAATGATTCATGATACTCCTATAAATTTCCTTACTGGGTGTAATACACTACAGTAAAATCTCGTACTGATACGAGTGTTCGTTACAGAATAATTGCAAAAAATCGCACTGGCACTGTCTGTGAAACCCATAGTAGACCAGCTTCGTAAGATAGCTCCCCCAAAAACATTATTTATTCCAGGCCTGAATCCACTGATTCAGCTTGAGATAAATAATCTACAACTACGTTATCTTTTCCTGATATATGTTTTATATCAATACATTACGGGTGTAAACAAAATGACGACCTAGTTAACATTTTATTATTATTCTTCATCTTATTAACAAAAGTTAAAGGAATGTGACTTCAAATCTGCTTATCGCTGTGACTAGCGCTAGTAGTTCCTTTCCAACTGTCGGGTAGAATTGTTGATATTTCTTCAGCTTTGACAACATAAAACAGGGTGAAGAATTCTTTCCTTGCCTTCTTGTAATAGTAGAGATTCAATCACATTCTCCAACGCATCCACTTGGATAAAGAGTTTCTTAATGAAGTCAGGTGCTCACATTATCGGTTTTGAAGTTAATATGGCCTTTATCCTGTCGAAGAATTCCTGGCACTCACTGGTCCACACAAATCTTTTCTTGGGACTAGCCAAATCCGTCAAGGGAGTGACAGTAGAGGAAAATTTCTGGTAAAGATGACGGTAGAATCCTATCATTCCTAAAAATCGTTGTAATTGCCTCCTCATTGGGGGTGGGGGGGGGGGCTTTCCTTATTCCTTGGATGTTAGTGGCTACTGTGGCAATTTGTCCTCCTCTGTCTTCAATTCCCATGTACCGAACTGTTGCTTTTCTAAATTCGCTCTTTTCTGGT
The DNA here is from genome assembly GCF_036898095.1 of Palaemon carinicauda. Taxonomy (NCBI): domain Eukaryota; kingdom Metazoa; phylum Arthropoda; class Malacostraca; order Decapoda; family Palaemonidae; genus Palaemon; species Palaemon carinicauda. The sequence goes on from NC_090736.1 coordinate 87,435,946, forward strand.
ATAATCGTTAGGTGTGATCCTCGTAGCTTTTGAAATACCTTCTTCAGGATTTGGAGATGTTCTTCCTAGGTCGATGGATATATCACAATATTGTCGAAATATACACCTACTCCTTCAGTCGATCCTAGGAGCTCATTCATCACTCGTTGAAAGTTAACGGGGGTGTTTATTAGACCAAATGGCATGACAGTGTATTGATGTAACCCAAACGGGGTTATAAAAGATGATAAAAATTTTGCGCTGTCGTCCAAAGGAATTTGGTAATAGCATTTTAACAAATTGATCTTGGAGACGAACCTCGATTGTCCGATGTTGTCGAGTGGTTGGTCGATGAGCGATAATGGATAATTATGGGCCATATTAATAGAATCAAACTTTTGGTATTTCGTACTCATTCTGAAAGACACGTCTGATTTTTTCACGAGCAGGCATGGAGAACTGTAAAGGCTAGAAATTTGTTCTGCTAATCCGTTTTGTAACAAATAGTTCATTTCTCTTCTCAAGACTTCCTGGTGATACGCCGACAGTTGATAAGCATGTTGCTTGAATTGTCTTTCCGTGGTTTCAAGGTGTATCTCATGCTCTGTCAAGTTGGTTAGTTTCAGGACATCCGAGACAATTTCAGGGAAACTTTTAATCAATTGGCTTATCTCCTCTTGCGGGTCCTGGTCCAAATGAGTTAATTTCTCTTCCAATTTCCTAATAATGGACGAATTATTCACTTTGCTTACTATCCCTATCTGTCGCCATCTTCCATGGAGGGAAGGATTTTCCCAATACACACCTGTGAAGCTTCGGTCTCATTTCCGTTTAAGTATGATTTCAATAAGTTAACGTATACCTTCCTTTGGCTTTTCCTTCTTACTGGGGTTTCGATAACGTAGGTCAGGTCTCTGATCTTTTCTAAAATTCTGAATGGTCT
>NC_090736.1:87441867-87444367 GCF_036898095.1 Palaemon carinicauda
GTAAGATTCTCTGTCATAATATTTATGCTATCATCACAAGGAGTAAATTCTTCTTCCTTTCTAAGTGCAATTGCTAAATTCTCTTCTTTCTCCCTGTTTTATTTTTCTACATTGATTTCCATTTCCCTTTCTGGTTCGGAGTGTGTTTCAACTATCGAAGAGATCTGGAAATTGGCTAGATTTATAGTAGACTTGTCGACGACAAGTTGGAAACATACTTGCTGACTATTTCCCTTTAGATTTAACCTTCCATCCTTACAATCGAAAACTATTCCTTAATGTTGCATTGTTTCAAAGGAAATCAAAGCTTGAGCGGGAAATGTCACTTCTTTTCTAACAATTCAATATTCAAATCTATTGATCCTACATTGTTAATTTGATTGCCAGTTATACCCTTAACTAAAGTATCCTCACCCCTAATAGCGGAAATAGGAATATTTAAATATCAATCAATGTATGGACTCCTATAATGTTTACGTGCTACCTGAATCTAACAAACTAAGACATTCTCTACCATCTACCTTCATATTTATTGTGGGTAATGCTGTCGGAAGAAATATGTTGCTGGCAACGTGGATGAGCCTCCGCTATCTGCAACATCTCTCCATTCATTTGTTTCCCTATTTCATGGACTCTTCTCCAGCTCTTCTAGTCACGTTTTGGTACCCTGTTATACTTCTGTGCTATTTGTAGGATTTGCATTATCCTTTGCCTGTGTTTGAGGGGTATTCTGAGGATTAATTTCAGAGGCCTTACTTTCTTTCTTGCCTTGGTACCAGCATTCTTGATCGGTTCTAGGTAAATTCCCCCACGGAAAATTCCATCACGGAAAATTCCACCACGGTAAATTCTACCATAGGTAAATTCCACCACGGAAAATTCCACCACGGAAAATTCCACAACGGAAAATTCCACCATCATGGTGGTAAGAAAATTAGATTTATATAAAATTGATATAAAAAGGTTAAGGAATGATTAAATTAATAAATTTTTCTCACATTTTACTAAAAAAAGAAAAAAATGGCAATCGTATTAAAACCAGTATTTAAAAACAAAATATTCCTAGAACATTTATTTCAAATTGCGAGCAATAGCCCTTAGAAAATCTAAACAATTTTCATGCTCACAATTTTCAACTAAATTTTTCAATCATGCATCAATAAGGTGATAAGTCTTCTTTTTGGATTTCGAGTTTCCACGTCGAATATGTGCCATTTTTGTTAGCCATAATCCTTCCTCCTTTTTAAGGGAATTACACAGTTTCCAAAAATTGGGATGGGTTGATGTTATTGAGGATCGCAATGCATTGTGAAAACCTTCAACTGCATTATTTGATCTTGGCTAGTCATTTAGAACTCGTTCACGCATATTCCAAAGTTCAATCGGAAACTGTGGGGTTTCTCTTTTTTGACGATGACCCCGTCCCCTCACTGTTCCAATATATGTTGTCTCAAAACAAACTATGAATTCGGTAGAGATGTCTTCATCATCAGATAAATTTAAAAAAAAACCATTGACAACGTCTACAATGGGCAAAAATGCTAAAGCACAAAAGTATTTTATCTTACTCTGGAAACTGTCATCTGTGTTGTACCTATGACTCTCACCAATTGCAGAGATCTTTCGCCAAATAGATTGTCCAAGATAAAAAACACAGCCAGCTACTTCAGAATGTGGAAAATTGGAAACAAAGGAATTAGGATGAGCTTGTTCAAAATCTATGAGACAAGTTGCCGGCTGACAATTCACTCGTAAATCACGAATAGAAGAAAAAAGGCGAAAATATGAGGATTATTTTTTCTCAGGCAGTAATGCAAATAGCCTTGGCACACATGATCCTCCTATGATTATATGTAGAGGGATTAACTGAGACCACAAACTAGGCGACACTTTGAAAGTTCCATAACAGGCCCAATTTCTAGAACTTTCTAAATCATCCAGGCCTTTTTCTGAAGAAAAAACAAAAATTCTGTCTGGCTCGTTAATACCACTATCGAAGGCCAAAAACAAAGAACGATTTTCCAGGTACTTCACTGTAAAATAAATTTCAAATCCTGACCTAGAAGCTGGAAGGACTGGAATTCCTAAAGAATGTTGCCTCCAGTTACGTATATTACGTGCAAGTCCAGAAATAGTTTGTAACTGTGACTGCTTCTTCATCAAGATTTAGTACACCATTAGGTATCACTTCAGGAGTAGACACTGTGCCTGTTTTCATCACCTCGCTCTTCATTAAAGAAACTGCCTTTCGAGTATTAACGCTTGCTCCGCTTGCTGGGTGATTATGGGATCCAGTTAAAAGAATGACTTCTGGTTCAGTACAGTTAAAAGTTGTATGTATTCTGGCCCGGCAATCTTTATAAAGTGTTCACATCGCCAGTATGTTTTGGTTTTTCAACTGTTATCTGCATGCTTTTCATAAATATAGTTTTCTTCATCACACAGATTTCGTTTATTTTTTTCGGATGAAATAAAGGTTGCCATGTTGAGAGCTCCCAAT
>NC_090736.1:87449367-87451867 GCF_036898095.1 Palaemon carinicauda
TAACCAGAGAGAAGGATCCAATGTAATACTGTCTAACTAGTCAAAGGACCCTATGACTCTCTAGCGATAGTATCTCAGCGGGTGGCTGGTGCCCTGGCCAGGGTACAACCTTATATATATATATATATATATATATATATATATATATATGTATATATATATATATATATATATATATATATATATATATGTCTATATCTATATATATTATATATATATATATATATATATATGTCTATATCTATATCTATATCTATATATATGTGTATATATGTATATATATATATATATATATATATATATATATATATATATATATATATATATATACATATACACACACACATATATATATGTATATATATATATATATATAAATATGTATATATATATATTCTTGCGAAGTTGGTCTAGTGTAGAGTAAATACAGTAGTTTATTAATGATTTCATTCATATGTTATTTGTGCATTGAAGCGAGGCTAGCCAGCTCTCATGGTGAGTTCTCCTCGTGTAGATTCAAGGTTAATCTGTAACTTACATGAGACTTTTGTCGTTAATTTCATTGTATCCTTAATTCAAGTTAGTATATGTAAATCTAGGTTATCATTAAGAATTAACTTTTTATTTTATGTATTTTTGTTACAAAGCCTTACCTAATCTGTTTGAAAGGGTTATTTGATCTTGCACGATAAGAACAAGGCTTATGTAATGTTCTTTTATACTCTATGAGGTAATGCGTCATGTTTGAGAGAGAATGCGCTATTGTTTTGGGGAACTATATGCTTTGGAAACTTTACGAAGGACATAGTGATAAGATGTTTTTTGTTTTTTATTTCAGGGACAAAGGGTGGGCAGAGCTAGCTAGGAGAGTCGTCTCGCGGGGGCGTTAGTATGCATCTAAGAGTTGCCTGAAAACTCCTGATTTGCCTCTTGACATTTTTATGTAGTTGGACAATCTGACGCCTTTAGGCCAAGGCACCCACGCTTTTCACTTTATTGGGAAGCTTCTGGAATCAGTTAGGTTTTCTTTAAAAGGTGACACCAGGTTTACATAGACAGAAAAAGTCATAGAAATTCAGTCTTAAGATCGTCTCTCACCTCTCTCCCTCTCACACGCAGCTCAGAGTATTCTTTTACAAGTGTTCAGTACCTATAATGTTTCCTCTCCTAAGTAACTCTGTGGCCCAAAACATATTGTCCGTTAAAAAGATACGAAGAGAAAAGGAGGATTTTGAATTCATTGTATTAGGGTGAGTGTTAACATTGTGTAAAGTTCTTTTAGATGGCCGTGTAATAACGAAAAAATATTTTGTACCGTGATCTGGTTATTGATTTTCATTAAGTATCAAACTTGAATAATGTATTATTCAGATTTAATATTGAGTTTTTGTATTATTTTCATTACAGTATTTCTTTTGTTTTAGTCTATGGTTTATTCAGATTCAACATTTAAAGTCCAATTACTATAATTTTCAGATAGTAACATTTTGTCTTAATCTAAGTTTTGTTCAGACTAAATTTTTTCGAGTGACTTATTTTGTTTTTACTTAAATTTTTTCGAAGTGTTGGAATTTATAGAGAAAATATATATTTATTTTAGTAAAGAGTGTATTATTCCAATCACCATTGTTTAGAATAGGTATGCTTGTATCCTGTTAAAGAATCGTAGTGAGAGTCTGGTTTGATTACGTCTTAATAATAATTTCCCAGTTTTGTTTTGAGTGCACTTAAGAAACCTCTGGATATTCAGTGTTTTATATATTGCTGTCTGGGAGCTATTTAACTGTCTCAGAATTCGTGTATTATCTCAAGACTTCCTCCAAGCGGCTCAACAATAAGAACACGCACCTGGATGTAATTAAATTTGGCTAATCCTTCCACCAATTATAACAACTATAGAACAATTGAACACACCCTTTTGCTTTCATATATAAACCGTCACTCTCCACTGTAATCCTCACTTGTACTTTACATCCTGAAGAGGGTCGATGTTTATTGACCGAAATATAGTGTGATTTATTCATATTTTCTGTGTTTCTTTTATGGGCCTTTTTGAAAAAACATATATATATATATATATATTTATATATATATATATATATATATATATATATATATATATATATATATACATAATTATTATTAATTGCTGAGCTACAACCCTATTTGGAAAAGCAGAATGCTATAAACCCAGGGGCCCCAACTTGGAAAATAGCCTATTGAGGAAAGGAAACAAGGAAGAATAAAAGATTTCAAAATCAGTAACATTAACTATATTAACTATAAAAACTTTAACAAAAAGAGAGGAAGAGAAATAAGATAGAATAGTGTGCCCTAGTGTACCCTCAAGCAAGAGAACTCTAATCCAAGACAGGTGAAGACCATGGTACAGAGGCTAAGGCATAACCTAAGACTAGAAAACAATGGTTTTATTTTGGAGTGTCCTTCTCGAGAAAAGCTGCTTACCATAGCTAAAGAGTCCCTTCTACCCTTTCCAAGG
>NC_090736.1:87456867-87469367 GCF_036898095.1 Palaemon carinicauda
AAAATTAAAAATTTTATAAATGAATTCCAGTGAAACAAGTGATTGTATAATTTTTCATAGAGTACCATTTTCTTGCCTTAGTGTAAGGTTTTGTTCTGATTTAATATTTCAAGTGGTTTATATTTTTGTGTTAATTCTTGTGAATTGCTGATAAAACTTTTATAGAATATATTTATTTTTGTGAAGTGTGTATTACTTCGATCACCAATATTTCTTAACAATATTTCTTTGCTTGTAATCCCTGACAAAAAAAAAAAAAAAAAAAATGGAATAAAAGGTTGTTTTTGAATAGTCCATATTATGTATAAACCAGTTTTTTTAGGGTTAAGTAAGAGACCTTTGGATATTCAGTTTTCATATATATTGTTGCTTTGCAGTTGTGTACTGTATATTCTCAGAGCTCAGGTATTATTAATATGTAAAAGATTTATGTAAAAATAGACAGGTGAGTTTGGAGCTTGAGAGTTTATGTAATTTGCCAGACGTAATATATATTTCGGTGCCCAGGCCCTTAGGATTCAGCGAGTCAGTTCTGAATATTGGTGATAACAAGGCTGTGTTTCCATGAAACGTTGGAAGAGTTTAGTGTTGATAGGATTTTGTGTATTGTTAGGATATATATATATATATATATATATATATATATATATATATATATATATATATATATATATATATATATATATATATTTATATATATATTTATATATATATATATATATATATATATATATATATACTTTTTATAAATAATCGAGAAATTTAATGTAACTATTTATTTCAATCAAGAACCACCTCATGGGGTCTACGGACCCCGTACATACAAACCCCTGAAACTGCATTTAATAATAATGAAACAATTGCAATGAATTTCGACGTAGATATTGTATGAACATGGAAGACTATTTGGGGCTATACTAATTTGGAAATTTTTGTTGTCCCCACACATACAACATACTCTGGTTTTTTTCCATGTGGTAGGATGTGCAAATACATAAAGAATATTTAATGATTGAGTCCAATGTAGATTTTATATTTTTTCTTAGTTTTCTACTAAATGATGTCCCCCCCCCCCCAAAAAAAAAAAAAAAGATTCTACAGAACATTTAATGGTTGAGTCTTATGAAATTCATGAATACTATTTTCCAATTTTTACAAACTGATGCCACCCAAAAGGAGATTCTCATTCAGTGAATCCGATAAAGAAAATTCGGTGAAAAGAAGATAGTAGGAAACAGTAGAGCAGAGGAATTTATGGGAGGAAAATAGATGCAAGATGAATGGCAGCTAGACGTAAGACACAGGAGTAGACCGGAATATTTACCGGAGATGACCAAAATTCAAATGGATATTTTTGGAAATGGTCTGCCATGGAAAATCCAAAAATGGGTATCTTTAAGTTGGCAGTGGTGGGTGTGGATTTTATTAACTCCTTTCGTCCGGAAACGGACTTTTAATTTTTCGTCAAAATATGGGGGTTGGAGAAAGTAAATTGGCTGCAGCTTCTCTCACACTGGGCCTATAATAAAGAACTATGTACCAAAATGATGCTATTGATCAGTAGATTTATTTTATATAAAATAGATTAATTTATCTATTATTAGAGGTCACCAGGGGTCAAAAAGTCAAAATCCGCCTTTTGAAATGCCGGATTTGGGTTTTATTTGTATTTTGGCTAAATAAGACATCAAAATTTGCGAAAGGTTTACTAAATATGCATAGAATATAAAAGAGATAAAAATAAAGTATTTTGAAGAAGGTGGGATCTATTCCATCTATATTACTAATATGGACTTCTTTAATTATCTATTTCCTTTTCTTCATCGGAGGAATGGCTGCTCTCAGTGTCACTTTCATCATCATCATCATCATCATCTTCCTCTACATCAGATTCTTCAACTGTTAACCTATCAGGGGTATTTGAGCTAGTGAACCAGACAATCATCAATCTGCCATTCTGGACTCTCCAGCCATGTGCTTCAGGACCAAATGAGACTGGATCGGCTTCCCTTGCATTCCTCCATATGTGTGCAACAAAGATAGTTCTTAGAAACTTCTATTGCAACACTCTTTGGCAAGAAGGAAGACAACAGGGGTCTTTAGTTTTGATTTTATCCAACGGATCAGTTTTCTTCTTTGGGGCATACAACTTGCAGAAAAGTTGAAGCCTGGCTTCATCAGTACTAGTCAGGTTACGAACTCCATAGACAATGCACAAGTACTCTTCAACTACAACAGCAACATCTGGATCGATGACATATTAGTCTCCAAGGTGACATTGCTGATGTGAACCTACGGTTGTTTCTCATTATTTCAAATGGCTTCCACTTTGCTTTTCTCATAAAAGAAGCTGTGTAACCACAGCCTGTCAGAGCATGGAAGCTTAGTTGAGCATTGCATATAGGCCCAGTCAGTTTGGTTGCAAAATGTGACTTATCTATGAAACGACTGGTATTTCTAGAGCTCAAGCCAGCATCCATCCAAATCTGTGCTTTAATAAACGTAGCGTGGTAGCGAATGAGGATGAAGACGTCAGTGTCGTTACTGCGAATGACAATCACTGGGGCCACATCATGGTTAACAGCAACAAAGTTTGCATGGTAGAGTAACTGTGTATCAGCTTCTTTGGGCCTGCACTGGAGCTCATGAACCAGAATCCTGTTGACAGTTCCACTTGCTGAAGCGTAAAGGTAGCATTCATTTTCCACTGCAAAGTAAACCTCATGTCCCTGAAAAGTCAATGCATATCTATCTGATGACCATTCATCCTTCAAGAAGGCCAAAAATTCTGTTTTGAATTGTGATGTGCTCCAAGCTGTGTTGAAATATGGTGGTCTTTTCTGTGATGAGCCAGTGATTATGTAGGTAGTTGGTGTCCTACCACGCAAGTCATGTTCAATGTCCTTGATTATTGGCCCATTAGGATATGTGTCACAGACTATGTGTACAATTTCACCAGTGCTACAAGATTGTTTCAAAATGGACATTGCCATCCCCCCATAGGTGGATGACATGTCAAGCGTATGGAAGAAGAACATAGCATCAATAACATAGACATCAGTCCTGTCTGGTATGGCATTCAAGGTTCCCATTGCTTCTAATTTTTTTATTAATGTGCTCTTTGATATCTTCTTCATATCACCTGTTATGTGACGGATTGAGGAAGGAACTGGAGTGAGAGGATAGGACAGGACAATACTGAGATCAAGTTCTTGTGTTACTGATAAATACAGCAGCCTTCCAAATATGTCTCTGGTGCATTTTGGTTCCCTGATCTGTTTGTCCTTTGTGGTGAATTTAACTTTTACTGCATCTTGTGTGAAATTCATCACCCTTTTTCACTTAACAGCCCGTTCAGAACGCCCACCATCTACCCTACATTCATTAACAAAAACTTGATGCCATGTAGATCCAGTTTCTTTTGACAGCGGAAGACTGACTTTCACACCATCCGAGGCAGCTTTGCCAGGATTTAGGCAATATAGAGTATCATTATTAACAGTGAAGGGATTAAGAGTATTCTCCACCTCTGTGATCGTACTCTTAAGGTCTGCATTGTCTATGGCTATCCTCGATGGCTTTAGTTCCTATATTGCATCATCCATCAGTGGGATTCCAGCCATTTCCAGGAAACAATTCACAATTGCTCCCCTAAAAGATCTTGTCACTGTCCACCTCTTACGTGCTGCAATATACTGTGTAAATGCAGCAATACCCTTTTGCCTAGATGCGGCATCCCTATTCGCGGTTTGCTCTAAGGTAATATCAACTCCACTTCTGGAAAACGTATTCCTAGTTCACCGCATAGAGAGTGTACCTCCTTTAAGACTTGGCTTGATTCCGGGATGTGTCATTTCCATACTGAGCAGATTGAGGCGATACAATGACCTCCAGCGGGCATAGTTTGGCTTGTGAGTTGCGAAGAATATAGAAATCATTGAGCCTAAAACATAGAAGTAGAGATCTAGGTCATTTGTCCTGTTGGCCCCATCAAAAAGCTTGAATATATGAACAAGATCTATGTAGAGAAACCAGAACCTAGTAGTAGAGCCATGATGATCCTGACGAGTCTGATCACAGAATTCACCATATCTCTCGAACAAATTACAAATTGGAGTGGACTGCAATAATGTCAAAAGTGATTGAGCTGAAAGTGAATTCAACAACGCCATGCATTCATTTGGTATTCTACCTTCTACAATGAATTGCTTAAAATGCAGAATCTGCAAGGCAAGTGCAAACAGGGGATGGATACGTTTGCATCTGTTAACATGTTTTTTACCATTGAACCCTCATACTGAACCATGAGCCAACCCGTCAGCCGAGCAAAGAACCTTGTTACAACCAGATGATTCAACAATATAACCTAATGCGATGATAGGGCATGGAATTATTAAATGCACCAAAACAAATTAAGATATTGTCAAAGAGAGGGGATTCTTATGCTTGGATCTGGAGTGCAGGTTTTGCGATAGCAAGGTCATATGTCACTACAGCATATGCCTCACCGCACTCACACGCAATCTTTTGAGACCTGACAAAAGTTTCTTTAACTACATCCAATCTTGTGGGTGGCAGTTCAATATTTTCCATATACCCAATCTGCTGCAAAGGGAGCCTGTCCTCTGTGACCAAGGAATTACAGCCACGCCACATAGGGGTGCTGGACATCAGGCAGCAACAGATTGACCAGATGATATCCATTTTCCTTGCTATCTCCAGGCTGGATGGTGGATCTTGTGAATATTTTTCAAATTCCAACTTCGACAGTGATGGCTTTCTTTTATATGGCATGATTTGTCACTGAGGCACATCAAATATTCGTTCTTTTCACAGGTACTTGGTCAGTAGTTGCATCAGTATTCGTGGTCCCTTTAGTCTGAGCACCTTGCACCACCCCTGCAACAGTCCTATTCTGGTAGCATATTCCAACGGTGTCATGAAGAGTGTCTTAGCCAGATAGGGTTTCTGTCAGCTCGTCATAATTATCCCAAGCAAGACCTGTGGAGAGACCAACTTGAGGTAAGAGCATATCAGGTAAAAGCTGCCCTTCTGCTCTGATTTTTTATGCTATTTCCGTCTCAATTGATTCAGCTGTGTGATAACTTACCACATGACCCAAGTGATTAAGAATTTCCACAGCTCTGCGACTACCTCTGAGGCTTTTCATTCCAACTCCCAGACAAAGATGTTTGGATGGTTTTACTCTTCCCTGGCTAATACAGAAAATAACATCCTGGGGTAGTGAGACTTCCCTTCGTTTTACTGATTCACTAGGCTTATCTTTATTCTGCAGGCCACAGAGAAATGTGGTAAGAAACAAATGAAGAAGGTCTGGAATTTCTACTTGGCCTTTCTTAAAATCATCAAGTGACAAGGACACAATCAATTCAGGTACACACTAACAAATTTCAAGGATGTTAGAGCGCAATGTAGAGGCTGCTTCAGTCATAATATGCTCTTTTGAGCTGCTAAATTTTGAAGCTGTTGAAAGGGCCAGTTTTTTATTTGCCTTGCTAGAATACGCTACCAAACCTTATTTCCTACTTAAACAATCTATTTTGGCTCTATTATCAAAATGTTTCGCAATTTTATCCCCTAAAGTGAAGACTTTGTGAGGTACAATCTCAACTTCAGATATTTGCTCTGGAAATCTAAGGTAATGCCGATGTAATGAAACAAGGTATTCAGCCGATAATTGTCGATGACAGAGGATTCAATGTATTGGAATATACTTGTGAAAGCAATACTGTTTGCATTGTCACTATCAGGAGACACACTTCTCTTTAATGTGTCCCTCTTATGATTCAGGTATGCTCGTTTACAGTCATTATGATATTTCACCTCTCTGCTATGAAACCCAATCATTTCACTGTCATTTAGAGCACGAGCAGATTCTTTGATATTTTACTTCAACAGAATCACATGGACATGTGGTGAGTGATTGTTCCTTTCCCTGAGTTTTCTTTCGAGTTTTTTTTTTTTTTTGCAGAATATGCAGACATTTGGTAAATGCCCTGATGTCGGTACAGCAAGCTTAGTCAATTGGCTGCGAAGGTAAGGGCAGTTATCATTTGTTTGCTGCAGATTACCAGTCCCACTAGCCATTGTAAGGGCTGCAGTGTTAAAGCAACATCAACCTGAAAAAATTGTAATTCTTGTAGTTCATGTCTAGGACTCTGCTTATTTGCAAACAGCCATTTACTTACATAAAAAATGGATTTGTGTAAGGAGTTGTGAATCAAAACTTTTGAAATTACACATATGATCCGAACTTATTATTTATCTCTCACTGCCGGAAATATGCATAAGATTTCCTCAATATGCATAAGATTTCCTACATAATAGGTCTACGAACATACGTCATTACTGCGAATGAAGCAATTAAAAGAAGTGAAAAAAACCTATGCATTAGAATACCATATGACCTTGACGAGAGCTCACAGCCATTAGTGGTATACTATTTACAGTGGCAGTGTGGTGTTCATTACATTTATTTAAGAATAAATGTATTGTATAATGTTTTTAAAGACAAAACACAAACACACACACACACACACACATATATATATATATATATATATATATATATATATATATATATATATATATATATATATATATATATATATATATATATATATATATATATATATGTATATATATATGTATATATATATATATATATATATATGTGTACCTATTTGTCTATCTATCTATCTATCTATCTATCTATCTATTTATATATATATATATATATATATATATATATATATATATATATATATATATATATATATATATATATATATATATATATATATATATATATATGCTCAGACTTCATAGAAGTCTGTGGCGTGGGTTCAATTCCGCACCCGACTAGCCAGAAAGGCAGACACTTTGCTATCCGTGTAGACACCTCAGCATTATGTGTGTAATCGACAGATAGGTTTGCGTAAAGCAAATGGGTGTTACAGACTAATACGCACACAAATACAGCAATTCCAAAGCCTTCTAAAAACATAACAGACACCTTAAACGTCTCGAACTGTCAACCTAACCACGCCATGACTCCTCGCTGCTGGGAGGTAGGGCGATGTTGGCTGGTACAACACGCAAAAATACGCTTCCGGTGTTTAAGGGACGTCAAGCAGTACAGCTGGTCGGGAATACGGTCCACCCCAAAAGCCAAACCAAAGTCCTTCAAAAGAAGGCAACAGAGTTATCACATACGAATGGAAAAAAAGCACGCTAAAAGAAGTATATATAAATATATATATATATATATATATATATATATATATATATATATATATATATATATATATATATATATAAATCTCTCTCTCTCTCTCTCTCTCTCTCTCTCTATATATATATATATATATATATATATATATATATATATATATATATATATATATATATATATATATATATATATATATATATATATATATATATATATATATATATATATATATATATATATATATATATATATATATATATATATATATATATATATATATATATATATATATATATATATATATATATATATATATATATATATATATATATATATATATATATATATATATATATATATATATATATCACCTACGAATGGCATTTAATACCGAATTCTATCTTGGGAATATATATCCACTTGGAATTCATTTTATGGTAACAGCTTCTGGCTGGGTGGAGGTTCGAACCCCCACCTGTTTGGCTGGAAACCATGCCTACAGGGACTCTTACCGACTGAGCTATCAAGAGAGATAAAAGTTTATGACAAGTCCCCGTACATATTCCTGTCGAATTTAGGAATCTGTTCATAGACTTGAAATAAACCCATCTCCACCATGATAGCTGAATCGTGAGTTTGCAACACGTGGTTATTTTAAATGAACATTTATCACAAGCACACGTGATTTCAATCAATGTAAATATCACCCACGAAGGGCATTTAATACCGAATTCTATCTTGGGAATATATATCCACTTGGAATTCAATTTATGGTAACAGCTTCTGGCCGGGTGGAGATTCGAACCCCCACCTTTTCGGCTGGAAACCGTGCCTACAGGGACTCTTACCGACTGAGCTATCAAGAGAGATAAAAGTTTATGACAAGTCCCCGTACATATTCCTGTCAAATTCAGGAATCTGTTCATAGACTTGAAATAAACCCATCTCCACCATGATAGCTGAATCATGAGTTTGTAAAATGTAGTTATTTTAAATGAACATATATCACAAGCACACGTGATTTCAATCAATGTAAATATCACCCACGAATGGCATTTAATACCGAATTCTATCTTGGGAATATATATCCACTTGGAATTCCAAGTGGATATATATTCCCAAGATAGCAACAACATAGGTATTCATAAGTCTTCAAGGGGTCTCCTAGGAGGCATTTGCATGTGAACATTCAACAGCTTTGTTCAATAAGGTAAACTTTTGTATAAAAGTGTACAAAATAGTAAGAGTAATTCAAAAAGAAGTGAAATTTGTGTTACATTCAACAGTTTTCACCAAGGAATTAGATGGTGTTTACTGTGTATGATGCGTAGAAAAGTGTCTACATTCTTACTGGATGTGACACAGGGGGCTATCCTTATCGTCGAGAGAAAAAAATAAACATTTGAAAGTGCCCTTTATGTCAAAGACCAGCTGAAACTCATTGCTGACTATGGTGTTTCTGGAAGTGCCCTTGCCATGAACTTCAATGTCCTTGATGCTGCTAGGTTCTACTTAATTCGATTGTACACCTCTCATGACTTCAAATGTGACTTGAATGCATAAAGGGCACATATGTTTCCAACTAGAAAGGGAGATTTCAAAAGCCTAACTCCCACTGAAAATTCATTTCATTTCCATGTGCTCCAATCCCTTCATCAAATGGCTTTGATTAAAAGCGCTCATGAATCAGACCCTGTCATACCAGATCTCTTAAAACATGGCAGAAGGCTTTTTGTTGGGACGTTAGTATTGGTCATGATGGATAAGGATCCAAAATCATACAAAAAACAAGCCAAGTACTGTGGGCACCGCAAAAATCGTTGTCAATGTGGCTGCATTTGTGCAAGAGCAAAGGGGAAGTGTGTCATTACATGTAGGTGTGTTGCTGATCAAAGACTGTGCAGTTAAGTTCCTTAAGATTGTGATATTGAATAAAGGTTTTTTTGCCAAAAATTTCACTTTTCTATCTTTTATTTCAGGAAAGATTTAAAGATATTAAACTACACAAATTTAGTAGATCAGAAAAGATTTAAAGATATTAGATTGCATAAATTTAGTCATTTGTTCTTCATAGAAAGTAGCATTCAAAAGCAGTCTATCGAATGAAAAGTTTTCGTTAACATGCATTTCCATGTTAGGAAAGGGATTAATCATAAGTAAAAAGATAGTAAGCTTAGAGTACAGATATCCCTAACCTGAACGATACTGGGAATGAGTGTATGGCCGTGCATCAACATCGTTACTATGTTTTTGGTAAATTCATCAAGCAGGCCTACCAGTATGTTATGATAGTCATTGTGTACAAATTTTAATTGGTCACAGAGAAATTGTCCAAAAAATATGATTTTGTGGTTGTTACAATCAGCAGTCAGATGCCAGGAAATCGCATATAAGAGTGTTCCTCATAAAATAAATTCTGGGTGACTTCTCAAACTTTAGCCGACACCACACCCCCCTAAAAAAAGAAAAAGAAAAAAAAAAAGAAAGGCTAGACAATGTCAATCGAACATGGGTGCATTTTTCTCACATATCTGTTATCATGTTCATTTCTCCGATAAAAGAAAATGCATATAGTGAGCCATTGCAGTATACAATTAGCACTCACGACGTATTGGACGTTTTGCATATGATGTAGGATTGTGTCTCCACTTTAAATAAGTGATCCCTTTTTGCATATTTGAAATGAAAAATCCTAATAAATAGTTTTTGCACATGTATAGACGGCTGATATGACTCTATGTACTATGTCTTTGATGATAATTACTTCATCCTTTTGATATTATTAGTGCTGGTTTCAATATCAAACATTTTTCAATACATAAGGTACTTTTCAAATACCTTGGAATATTTTGCCAAAATACTAATTATTTTATTTCATTTTTATATTGTTACATTGATTGATAAAACAGGATCAAATTATGATTAAAGTTGACAAATAATTCCCTTTTTTGACCAGGAAATCACGTACTTTTCCTTGTAGCTAAAAATAGATTAAATTTTTTTCAATATACAAATATACCTAGTATTCCTCTTGAATTTACTTTATAGCATTAGTCTCATTATAACCGACATAACAACTGCACATTGGGCATATGTATTTAACATTTCTTGTTTTAGAAGCATCTATATTTTGAATTTTTCAGATTTTTCAGTAAGGTACATTATTGAAGTACTCCTTGTATGGCTTTGCAATACAGAGGGTTGATCAGGCCTCTTGTTTCGTGATCTATAGGCCACATTTTATATATAAAAATAAATCTGGCCTGTACAGTACAGTAGCCCAGGTCAGGTCCTTCAAAAAATTAGCGGTGTGGAACCACAAAGAGACTATTGTTCCGCACGTGTTTCACACACAATTGTACACTGTAGCAGTATTTTCTTTTTATTGTATATCTCACTCTACATCTCACTGTTAACAGAACTGGTTCAAGCCTGTCTTTTCAAGAACTATTATATTTGAATTTTTTTACCTTCTTCCATTGAAGGCTCTCAAATATAAGCTCGTTGTCTGTTCAAATAGAGTTAGTTGCATTCAACTAACCTCTGAATTATCAGCTAAGAGGCACCTCGCACATTGTTGACCACCGGAGTGACCAGCTCCTTTCTGCCTTCCCACTCACTGCTATCTCATTGCTTGATGACGCCGCTTTCCAATACTGACTCTCCTATCCATGCCACTCCATGAAACTACAGCTCTTTGCCAGTACAGAGGCATTTGTGAGGTTTCAGCGCTCTGGCGTGATTCAGGCATGCCCGGCGATCCCTGAGGAAACTCTCCTGTAAATCTCTGATTGGCTTTGTGAGCAAGGGGATACTCCAATAACATACAACACCCTCAAATTACGCCTCCAGGAGTAGTACTCATCATCACCGGACGCCCGTATAGCCTATTATTTTTCAGCTCTCTCAACAACTGTTAGGGAACCAAAAGACTTTACTCACCCTCAGGTAAATGACCAGTATTGATAGCATGGAAACTGCGGCACAAAGCTCTCATTATGAGGTGAACCTACTCCGTGCCCCTTTGGTACAACGCTTACCTGAACCAATGCGTGCTGCCATACCCGATGTCGATATTTTGCCCATGAAGAACCTGATGACCAAAGTCAATGCCCTTTTGGACAGCCTCTTCACCACCTCCAAGGCCTCCATCAACACCACCACTCCTAACAAAGACGACAACGATTCAACATCGACCGAAGCTGACACGTATGTAGTTGGACCTAGTCGGCCACCCCATGACATGCCACATAGCCGCCCGTCCCCCACCACAAGCTCACACCCCAACTAACGACCTCTGCACCCACCTATTACCACCCATTGGCCGCAGTTATACTACTACCACTCCAGATTCGGGAATGCTGTGAAGTATTGCGTGAATGGTTGTCAGTTGCAAAAAAACATGTAAGTAGGCCATCACTTATGGCTGTGGCCTCCCCTATCAGTAATCTTTCCTTTTTACATGATGCAGGTACGTTCGTGTGATTTCTGGCAATCGTAGGTGCTTGCTGTTCTCTTTTGTAAAGGCCGCTCGCCAAGCCACGATGTATTCCATCTAAATCAGGTGACATCCACCTGGTAGCGGACAACAGATTTGCGATAGCCACTCATGGTTATGAGAACCTCACATTGTCATTAGGAAGTGTCAAATATCACTGAAAGTTTTTCATTGCTTGTGTCGCATTGCTGATCCTCAGTGCAGATTTCCTCTCACATCAGCACCTCCTGGTCGATATAGCTCACTGATGGCTAGTCAACACAGACTGTTACTTATCCAACCCTCTTCCACCTCTACTTTACGATCTCTTTCTCCATATCAGTACGCCAACGAAGGACTACGGCCACCTCCTCCCATTGTACCTGGAAGTCTTCTGTTCAGAACTTTGCCAAACGTCCATGGTTCCTGCCTAAGAGGGTATTTATCACCATATCAAGACAATGGGGCCCCCTGATTTCCTCACTGGCACCGGATAGTTTAGCAGCCGCCAAACAAATGATCACCGAAATAGAGGAAATAGGCCTTCGCCAAAAAGCCTCCAGCCCATGGTCATCACCCTTCAAGAAAGATGGCTCCTTGTGTTTGTGTGGGGGTTACAGGTGTCTGAATATGTAGACTGAACCGGATCACTAAACCCCTCCCAAACATTGCCAACGTGACCTCCTACTTGCACACAGTGGAGGCTTTCTCCATGCTCGATCTCTTGAAGGGGTATTATCAGGTGCCCAGGAACCCAGAAGACATCCC
>NC_090736.1:87474367-87476867 GCF_036898095.1 Palaemon carinicauda
GCATCCACAAATGCAAATATATACTTATGTTGCGTTAAACCAGTAGGAAATGGTCCTACTACATCCATATGCACTCTATAGAATTTAATAGAATCACAGGCCACTTTCTGGCTTCCAGTACAGTGTTTTTATGTTCTTTGAAACAGTTACAAGCATGACAACTTTTTATATAATTCTCTGGGGATTTTATCATTCCTAACCAAAAGAAGGATTCACGTGCTCTCCTTAATGTTCTATCAATCCCTAAATGCCCTGCATAGGGACTTGCATGTACAATGTGGATGGCTCGTAAGCACAATATAAAATATAATTTTCAATAAAAAATTTCTCACGAGTCACATTCAGAAATGACGGATAACTCTCCAATTCCCCTTCAATCACTCCTTGCACTCTTTCCATCTATTCTTCTTTTTTCTGTCCCTCTCAGACTTCTTTTATGTCCCAACCTCCCAAGTCAATCAAACCTGCATCATCAGGGCATTCATTCTAGTCACTCCTGGCCATGTCCTCGGTCACCCATATATGTTCCCCTTCGCAGTTTGTATCTCTCTCTCTCTCTCTCTCTCTCTCTCTCTCTCTCTCTCTCTCTCTCTCTCTCTCTCTCTCTCTCTCTCTCTCACCCCTTTTTCTGAATGCTCATAGGGAGAATTCCCAACCTGTTGTCTATTTTCTCTATTTTGATGGGGGTCTTCAATATTTTGGTTACGTTCTTCGTTCCTCTTTTGTGCCCTAGTTGTTACTCCTATTACTGCACTTCTAAAGAGAGCATTATCTACCTTGTTAGCTTTACCTTCTATGTGGTGAAGACCCTTTATATTAAACTCTAACAGTCTCTCAATCCATTTCTCTTGTCGAGAGGTCAAATTATGTTTGTAATACAAATCACGTAAGGGGCGACGATCACTTTGCAACTCAATCGACTGACCTAATAAAAAGAACCTCTCTAGGACCCAAGGAATAGCCAAAGCCTCTCGATCGAGTGTACTATAATTCTTTTCTGCCCCTTTCAACGCCCGGTAAGCAAACAAATGGGTCGCTCTCTGCATATATCATCTCCTTGAGAAACTACGCTACCAATAGCTACGCGACACGCATCTGTTATCACTAAAAACAGGCGATCAAATCAAGGATATGCGAGTAAATCATTGCTAGTCAAGGCAGCTTTCAAAGGTTAAAGGCCTTTTCTTCTTCCCCTCCCTAATTTATTACTTTTTGTTTCTTTAAAGCATCTAAGGGTCTCGCTATCTCTCCAAAACCTCTTATGAATTTACGGTAATATCTAGCAAGTCCTAGGAATCCAGCTACTTCCTTAGAGTTACATGGCCTGGGGAAATCTCTAATAGCCGTTACTTTACTGGGGCTGGGCTGGATATCTTCTGGGGTTATTATGTGACCTAAATATTAGACCTGTTTACAGAAAAATTTGCACTTTGATAAATTTATTTTCATACCACTACGTCGCAATGCTTCTAAAACTTCATGAATATCATTACTATTTTCTTCGGCCATTTTCCCTATAATCATGATATCATCTAAATAAACAAGAACATTAGGGCCAATTAATGGCGACAAAACTGCCATCATTACTCCAGAAAAATGACTTGGAGCATTTTTAACACCGAAAGGAAGAAAATTAAACTGAAATAATTGATCATTAGCTATAAAAGCTGTTTTACATATACTGTCTTCCTGAATGGGTATTTGATAGTATCCAGATTTTAAATCAACAGTTGTAAAATATTTGCTATCCAGTACTTTCACAAGTAATTATTCGATCGAGAGCAATGAAAATGCATTATCCTTAGTGACTGCATTCAATTTCCTATAATCAACACAATCTTACCGAGCCATCCTTTTTCCTAACAGCTACAATTGGAGAAGCCCCAGGGGATTCGCTCTCCTCGATTACCCTTGTTCCCTTAATTTATTGATTTCCCTTTCTATCTTTCCCTGGAAATGAATGGATACCTTATAAGGCCTTGACATGATCGGCTCTTTTCAAAAAGCAATTTCTGAGAGGGCAATGTAACATAAATTAAGGAGAAGCAAAATTATAAGTCATAAAAAAATTAATTTAATTTACAATTAAACTGTAAATTAATGACAATTTACAATCCGAAGAATGACTGGTGAATATGATGATCCTGATCAGTTCAAATCTAGGAAAAACTTAGCGTGGACTTTCTCTCTCTCTCCGCCAGAGAACCTGCATTTGGTCCGCACTATTACCCCTCAATTTTCGAAACATCCGAAGGATCTGTAACCCATAGCATGAAACATTATAAATTGGAAACGTCAGGGGCTACAAACATAACAATGTGTGCATATATGCAAAATCTTAGAAACAAAATGAATGTTTAATATTAATCTATGGAAAACACAAAACCTAGATCAATAAACGATTTGATAATCCTAATGTAAATGTCAAGATCAAATTTAAAACTTAAAAGGAGACCCTTCAGACTTTATTATATATATATGAGTTTGGTTGCTAGACAAA
>NC_090736.1:87481867-87499367 GCF_036898095.1 Palaemon carinicauda
TGAAATTATAACGTGTAAGCTTTTGGCACAAGCTTGTATGCTTTGAGAATACCCTTTTCAATTCTTCATAACTACCCTATAACTCCTCGGATAAACTAGAAAATACCTCTTGAGCCATACTTGTCAATGAACACTGCAATAACATGGACCATTCGGGTCATAGGCCTGCCCATTCATTTCACTACCTTCTCAAAATCTATAAAATAATTAGCTACTTGTTTGTCATTAAAAAGGGGAACCAACTTCATGTATTTAGCTATATCAAAATCTCCACTGCTTTGTCTCTGTTTTTCGTTAATTTCTACCAACTTTAATTCGTGTTCCATTCCTTCAGGCTCAAGTTCCCATCTCCCTCTCTTCTGCTGTTTCACGTTCAGCAGATATGTCCAACCTCATTAGTCTAATTTTTAGTTTCACCGCTACTACACTGTCTTCCTTTGCCACAGAAACATCTGCCTTCTCCATAATACCCAAGTGACCTATCAAGCCTTTGATCAAATCATCCTTTTTATATTTCTGGTAAAACCTGAGATTAAATAATTTGCAATTAACACAAGTCCTCGTTTACAGAGACTTTGAATAGCTGCAACCCCTAGCAAGAACGAAAGAAATCTCTTTACGTCGAGGTCATCTTCTAAACCTCTCATTTCAAACGAGAGGTCACACATGACTAATTAGAACCTATAAGGCAAATAACCTCATAACCTTATAGGACAATTAAATAAACTCTTGTTTTGATTAATTAACATGTAATTAGAATCCCGGACAGGCCTCCATATATATATATATATATATATATATATATATATATATATATATATACATATATGCATATACATATGTATGCATGCATGTATATATATATATATATATATATATATATATATATATATATATATATATATACATATATATATATATATATATATATATATATATATATATATATATATATATATATATATACATATATGCGTATACATATGTATGTATATATATATATATATATATATATATATATATATGTATATATGTACCTATATATAATATATATATATATATATATATATATATATATATATATATATATATATATATATATACTGCGTATATATATATATATATATATATATATATATATATATATATATATATATATATATATACATATATATGTATATATATATATATATATATATGTATATATATATATACAGTATATATATATATATATATATATATACATACATATATATATATATATATATATATATATATATATATACATATATATATATATATATATATATATATATATATATATATATATATATTTATATATATAGGTATGTAAATTGGGAATGAGGTGAACAAAATCTTTTAGATTAGTCGCTATAATTTTTACTTTATTTATTCACTAACGATAGATAAATATTTCACTATTTCTTCTTGCAACACCTAAATTCCAATTCAAGTCTCTCTCTCTCTCTCTCTCTCTCTCTCTCTCTCTCTCTCTCTCTCTCTCTCTCTCTCTATTTTCATGACTTCTGTGTGCAATATCGATGGTGAAGTTAAATCCACCACAACAGTTGAAGAATTTAATCGCAACGTAATTTGCATGCAAAGCCGATTGCCACAAAATTCCCGTGTGTTTTTCTGCTTTTGGTTTCAATTGAAAGTAATCTGTTCTACAAAAGTTTATTGAAAATCCCGAATTACACAATTCCACTGGAACTACGCAAAACAACGTTCAGGTTTGCACATGGTCGTTCAAAGTATATCCTATTTTACGTAATATCTCGAAAAAAAATTTTCTCCGGATAAATGTGCACAGATATTCATTGTTCTATTTCTTTAAGTTTGGAATATCGAAGACATTGATCATACCTCATGAATTACGCATTCACCAATTAACAATAATGGACTGATTCCTAAAACATTACACTCTCCTCTATACACTTACTGTATATTCTATCAATGCCTGCTAGATGATAGCTATTTCCATATTTTTATGATAAATGTAACAATGACGGCTTATTGAATTTACGATTAAACTTCCCGTTTTAGATGCTGTAGTCCAACCTCTCATAGGATTTTAATATTTTGTAATCCATGTTGATTACTCGTACCAAAAATCAAAAGCTAAATTTTAGGTAGTTTATTTCCCTGATATTCTTTAATATCCTTTTTTCTTAAACCTCAATTATCTGGTGATAATTTAGAAACTCACCTCATAGGAATCTAATGTTCTGTATAAGTACGATGTACCTGAGTTTTTTCTGTCATTCCTATATGGACAATGTCAATATAGGAATGTACATACATCATTAAATTGTGTTTACTTTCTCTTGCATGGCTTCATATATGTATATACATACATACGAATACAAATACAAAACATACAAAGACCTCATATTGAATTTTTAAGATATATATGCTATAGAGAGAATACGAAAAGATTTACAAACATTTGTAAAATAAAACAGCAGAAAAATGGTTCATGCATGTTTGCGGAAAACCCTGCCGCCTTCATTGGTGGACTCCATGTCCCATAAAAAGGGATTTTGATGTAGGAAAAATCTATTTTTGGGTGAGATAGCCATGTCGTCCTGACGGAAGTTCTCTCCAGCAACTTTCTACTGTGTAATATTTCTGCGATTGACATTATATGATAATTACCATCATGTATCACAGGGTTCTAACCCCCCGGAACGACTATCCGAAGATATCATGTATAATCAGGGACGTATCCTAAGATAACTATAGGTATCTGCATCCCAAATAGACCTTTCCCAGTCTAATCCTCTAAGGTTCAGGATAAGTGATCAGCCGTTACATATCCTGAAATAGATTTTTCCTACGTCAAAATCCCTTTTTGGGGGCGCTCGAGCCATATCGTCCTGATGGAAGTGTACCAGAAAATTATCTATACTCGGTGGGAGCCTTTGCATAAAAGACCTCAAACCAAAAAATGCTCCCTACCTATGTGACGAAACATACGTATTAATCTCTAAACCTGGGAACCTGAAAAGGAAATGGTGTAATGCATTTTCCGTTTTTTCCTGAAGCAAAACCTTCTGTTTACTCATTGCTAATAACGAACTGAAGGAGTGCCCTAGGATGCATTGTGGGCTATGCCTTTGCCGCTGGGTACATAACACCCCATCAACCACCACATAATGACGTGTCTCCTCCTATTGCTTCTTTTAATGCCTGAATAAAATCCGAGTGGACTTCCAACCAGTATATGTCTGCAATCCCTCGATAGTCATATACTGGAAAAAGTTCTAGAAGGAAGCCACATCTTTAGGGCTGAGACCCAAAGTCTTACGAGCCGGGTCCGCTCTTCATATAAAGTAAGCAATCTTATTTAGTAACTGGTTTAGAGACAAATCAGATCCCACTGTATCCTTTTGAAACAAAAAACTACCCTTAAACTGCACTTCTCTAAGCAGATACACTTTTGAACAGTGTATTAGACAAAGGAAAGGATCACCATGAAGGGGAACTATTTTCTATAGACCCTAAGGTGAAAAGGGAAGTTCAATTTTTTGTTCGAAAAGTGAGATCAGGGTATAAACTAACTTCACCATTTATCACAAATTTAATGTATTTCTCGTCTCTAGAAATCGTTATAAAGTCACTAACCCGAGCACCGGAATCCATCGTAATTAGGAAGATGACTTTCTAAGTGGGATTCAGAATAGTAGCCTTTTGATTGTCTATGTCCGAAGTGAATTGCATAACTTTGTCCAAAGACCAAGAGATAGGCTTCTGTAGAGCCAAAAGCCGTAGCCTTGCACAAACCTTCAGAACTTTGTTGAAGAGATCCGAGTAAAATTCGACATCAAAGGCATATAGTAAAAATCTCGTGAGTGCCGAAGTGTACGACGAAATCGTTGAGGAGGCTAGACTTTAAACATGCAAAGTAAGCGTGAAACTTAAAAAAAATCTATAGTAATCAACCCTGGATTTATGTCTTAGACATATTAGACCCATTTGCTCCATGACGTTTCATGCTGAGTCATGGTTCTAGACCACTCATAGTTTCAATACCCACTCCTTACATTGAATTTTCATTTCCATTCCCAGAAATAGGGTGAAATCAAACATGAGATGAGGATTGAATGATCTCCATAATGAAGTATAAACAATCCCCTGCTGTCCATCCTGAGACAGAATCGAGTTAGTTACGGCACAAGTTGGGATTCAAATCCGTGACCATGGGGAACCAGTTGCTCATTGGCTAGCAAAGAGCGACCAGAGCCGCCATCCCTTGAAAGATCTACGCCTGTCCAAAACCTTTACGAGGAGATTAAACAGTGGAAACAGGCAAATCGTCGTCCAACGACTTCCATCCAGGGATATTGACGAATTTTAATGTCCAGGCCCACAGCTGCTTGAACCACTTTTGGTGCTACTTAGGCGGGAAAAATCCTGCTGAAGCTCATTACAAGAAGATCCACTTGAAGGCCAGAAGTTGATCTCACTGAAAGAGAGACGTTGACCAGTGTCGACCTTTCGTCTGATCCGATGTAAAGATGGTTATCCTTACGTGTTTCAAATGAGGAGACCTCGACTTTTGTCTGTTGAATCAATAGACTATAACTCTGTTAACAAGGTTCAAGTGTATATGAATGTTCTCCTTCAGGTATAAGTTCATGCTGGACAAGAAGACTGCCATGGACTCCAGAATATTGATGTGGTATTGGTAAAATTTCTGAGACCAACCGCTTTACCCTTTCTTGGGTGGTTTATGAGCCACCCAACCTCCCAATGAGGCGTCCGAACAAAGTGTCACTAATAGAGGAGGAAAGGGCAACAGCAACGTCTGTAAAAGACTTATGGCAGTGAACCATTGTCTAAGTTGCTTCCGTAGGAAAACCGGGGTCTTCTTCTGATGGTCAGAAAGAGCGTTGGAGGCTCTCCTTCCCCAAACTTTGCTTGCATCTTTGAGTCGTATATTGAAGACAAAATTTGTGAATCGTAAAGATCCTCAAATCTCCTCTGAGCGTCGCCTGGTGATCATCCCGGACTAGAACAGGGACTTAACTGACGTCTCTATTTCTTACCCCTTGAGGGAGGAATAGAACGGAAGTGAGACATAAAATCACAACTACTGCTCCTTCGTTTTTATCTCCCACAGCAACAGTGTCTACTATGTTAGCTCTTGTGTATCTAGGCATCTTGAACTTTTATTTTACCGTCTCAAAGAACAACTTCACTCGCAGCATACACAAACAGACGTATTTGCACACCTGATACCAATATGTCACATGTCAACGGATAATGAGACACCGGAATGTTTTTTTTTTTCACTTTATTATAAAAGGTTCGTGAATACACTGTCTACAGCCGACACTCTCAGGTGAGCAACTTATCTATAAGAACGCACAAAGGCAACTGACTCCCTTTGCAAGCAAGATGCAATCTTGCTAAAACAACATGCTGAAATATTAGGTTTTGTGGAATTCTCCTGATTATAGAGTTCATTTACCTTGACGTGTAACATATTTTCATACAATGATTAGGATGTATATATATATATATATATATATATATATATATATATATATATATATATATATATATATATATCACAAGCACACGTGATTTCAATCAATGTAAATATCATCCACGAATGGCATTTATTACCGAATTCTATCTTGGGAATATATATCCACTTGGAATTCATTTTATGGTAACAGCTTCTGGCCGGGTGGAGATTCAAACCCCAACCAGTTCGACTGGAAACCATACCTACAGTGACTCTACCGACTGAGCTATCAAGAGAGATAAAAGTTTATGACAAATTTCCGTACATATTCCTGTCGAATTCAGGAATCTGTTCATAGACTTGAAATAAACCTATCTCCACCATGATAGCTGAATCGTGAGTTTGCAACACGTGGTTATTTTAAATGAACATATATCACAAGCACACGTGATTTCAATCAATGTAAATATCACCCACAAATGGCATTTAATACCAAATTCTATCTTAGGAATATATATCCACTTAGAATTCGTTTTATGGTAACAGTTTCTGGCTGGATGGAGATTCTAACCCACACCAGTTCGACTGGAAACCATACCTACAGTGACTCTACCGACTGAGCTATCAAGAGAGATAAAAGTTTACGACAAATCTCCATACACATTCCTGTCGAATTCAGGAATCTGTTCATAGACTTGAAATAAACCCATCTCCGCAATGATAGCTGAATCGTGAGTGCAACACGTGGTTATTTTAAATGAACATATATCACAAGCACACGTGGTTTCAATCAATGTAAATATCACCCACGAATGGCATTTAATACCGATTTGTGATAAACTTTTATCTCTCTTGATAGCTCAGTCGGTAGAGTCACTGTACTATTATTATTATTATTATTATTATTATTATTATTATTATTATTAGCTAAGCTACAACCCTAGTTGGAAAAGCAGGATGCTATTAGCCTAAGGGCTCCAACAGGGAAAATAACCCAGTCAGGAAAGGATATAAGGAAATATATAAACAATATAAGGAGTAATGAAAATTAAAACAAAATATTTTAAAAACATTAACGACATTAAAACAGATATTTGTTATATAAACTATAAAAGGACTTGTGTAAGCCTGTTCAACATTAAAACATTTGCTGCAAGCTTGAACTTTTGAATTTCTACTGATTCAACTACCCAATTAGGAAGATCATTCCACAACTTGGTCAGAGCTGGAATGAAACTTCTAAAGTACTGTGTAGTATTGAGCCTCATGATGGAGAAGGCCTGACTATTATAATTAACTTCATACCTAGTATTACGAATAGGTTGGAACTGTTCGGGAAGATCAGAATGTAAAGGATGGTCAGAATTATAAGAAATCTTATGCAGCATGCATAATGAACTAATTGAACGACGGTGCCAGAGATTAATACCTATTGTAGATCAGGGATAAGAAATTTGATAGCCCGTACGTTCCTGTCTAACAAATTAAGATGAAAATCAGCAGCGTAAGACCAGACAGGAGAACAATTCTCGAAACAAGGTAAAATGAAAGAATTTAAAACATTTCTTCAGAATAGATTGATCATCAAAAATCGTGAAAGAATTTCTCAATTAGCCATTTTTTTGTGCAATTGAAGAAGACACAGTCCTAATGCGCTTCTCTTAAGTAAATTTGTTTTCGTGAATCACACATAAAATTTTAAGTCATGCAAAGTTAAAGAAACATTATCAATGCTTAGATCAGGATGTTGAGGAGCCGTGGTCTTAGACCTACTGACAATCATACTTTGAGTTTTGTTAGGATTCAACTTCATACCCCATAATTTGCACCATGCACTAATTTTAGCTAGATCTCTATTAAGGGATTCAGCAACCCCAGATCTACTTTAAGGAGATGGAATTAATGCAAAAAGAGTAGCATCATTTGCATATGCAACCAGCTGGTTTTCTAGACCAAACCACATGTCATGTGTATATAGTATGAAAAGTAATGGGCCAAGATCAGATATGACATTCCTATACTCACTATGGTGCCCATTAACAACAACTCTTTGCGATATATTACTTAAAAATTCGACAATGATGCTAAGAAACGACCTACCCACTGCCAACTGTTTGAGTTTGAAAACAAGGGCCTCATGATTAACACGGTCAAAGGTACCACTAAAATTAAGGCCAATACATCTGCTCTTCTCCTTTCTGCTTTATGGCTAGCTGCAATTCTACTTGCACGAATTATTCTTTGTTTTTCATCTTGTGTCTCACGTCTAGCTGCCATTCTTCTTACATTTGTTTCCCTCCATAAATTCTTCTTTTCGCCGAATTTGCTTTATCGTCTTTACCGAATAAGAAATTCTTATGGGTGGCATAATTTTGTAAATAACTAAAAAGAAAAAACAATATATATATATATATATATATATATATATATATATATATATATATATATATATATATATATATATATATATATATATATATATATATATATATATATATATATATATATATATAAATACATAAGACTCAACCATCATATATTCTGTAGAATCTCTCTTTGGGTGGTATCATTTTGTAGAAAACTGAAAAGAAAAAAATTAAGATTATTCAAGTCTAAATCATCGAATATTCTGTAAGTTTTTGTACATTTTAGGACAAATTTCCAGATGAATATATGCCAAATAATCTTCTTTGTTTATATAATCCCAATGTCGAAATTTATTGCAATTGGTTTATTATCCTTGAATGCAGTTTTAGGGGGTTTGTAAGTATGGAGCCTGTAGATCCAGCTAGGTGGTTTTTGATCAAGATAAAAATAGATTTCACAATTACTAAATAATAATTTTTTAAAAGTTTAAGTTTACGGGGCCAACCTACCTGATTACGCCCGATTAAATAGAATACAGTTTTAGGGGGTCTGTAATTATGGGGCTGTAGACCCCCTAGGTGGATCCTGGTTAAAATAAATATTGCGGTGTTAGCTTTCTCGATAAACATTACATAAGATTCGACCAATGAATATTCTGTAAGTTCCTTGTACAATTTTTCTATAGCAACCGCGAAGAAACACACTCACCAGATTTATTGGTATATTATATATATATATATATATATATATATATATATATATATATATATATATATATATATGTACATGTATATGTGTATGTATATATACATATATATATATATATATATATATATATGTATATATATATATATATATATATATATATATATATATATATAAAATATATATATATATATATATATATATGAAATATATATATATATATATATATATATATATATATATGTATATATATATATATATATATATATATATATATATATATAAAATATATATATATATATATATATATATATATATATATATATATATATATGTATATATACATACATATGTATATGTATATATATATATATATATATATATATATATATATATACATATATATATATGTATATATATATATATATATATATATATATGTATATATATATATATATATATATGTATATATATATATATATATATATATATATGTATATATATACATACATATATATATATATATATATATATATATATATATATATATATATATATATACATATATATGCATATATATATATATATATATATATATATATATATATATATATATATATTTGTGTGTGTGTTTGTGCCAGTTTGTGTATATATGTACTTATGCACATAAATATGCATATTTACGTGTTAGATTAAAAACAAAAAAATCGGTAATATAAGATTTATCATCTTAAATAAAAAATAGATATTAGGTTTAAACTTCAGGTTTCAAACTGGATATTAGCTCGTGTCTTTCAGTTACGAACCAATATTGAAGGAGGGAACGAGCCAGAATAATCCTCTGTTTCAATTGGGTTTCACATATATGAGTACATGATATTATGTGTGTCTTTTTCTACCGGCGTGCGTTTACAGGCAATGACAGACTCTATAATCAGATAGCCTTTTCCATAGAAAATAAAGTATGTGGACCGTCATTCAGCTCGTTGTTATTCCTATGAAAGTCTCTTGTATTTTTATAGCTTTTGGAATCATTAAAACGCGTTTGGTGGCTCGACAACTTCCGTGTAAATGGTTTCCGGGATATCAAAGGAATACTAATGACAATTAGTATAATTGGTTTAGGAAATGGAGCTGTGGTGTCAACACAGTTTCAGCAATGTTACGTGGGTTAGAATGTTCTGTTCTCCTACCATGAAACACGAAATGTTATAACACTTCCCACTTCTGAAGACTCGCGAATTGAATTTTACCTAAAAAAAAAAAAAATAATAATAATAATAATAATAATAATAATAATAATAATAATAATAATAATAATAATAATAATAATAATAATAATAATAAAATGTTGTAAAACCAATTGCAAAGATAATGATAGCAAACTGAAATAATGATACTTAAGTCGTAGGAATAGAGCAGAGGATATATACTGTATGTATATATATAGGTATATATATATATATATATATATATATATATATATATATATATATATATATATATATATATATATATATACACATATATATAAAAACATATATATACATATACACATATATATATAAAAACATGTACATACATATATATATATATATATATATATATATATATATATATATATATATATATATATATATATGGGCTCAAGCCATGTCGTGCTGATGGAAGTTCCTTCATTAGTAGCTTCCTAGGTTATATGTGACTACAGTGATATATCCCAGAGAATTTACCGAAGGTACCCAGAATTCTAACTTCTGGAGCGAATATCCCTTGAAATTCTAAGAAGGGATATCGCGTAAGGACGTAATGGCACACCTCATAGCAATCTGCACCCCAGATAGAGTTTACGTTCGAGGAGGTGTGGCAAAAATAAAAGGGGGGCCCTTCAAAGGACATCCCCGTTCCCTACTACTATCAATAGTACAACAGCGCCATCCCTACGATAGTGGCCATTCCTTTATTTGTAGCGATTTCGCTCGGTGGTATTTTTCGGTGATTGAATTTATTTCGATCGGTTAAAGGATTATTATTATGCTTTCTTCATCTTCTTCCGCCTTCGGAAAGTTGAGTATCGGGTCTTTACTTTGAATATGTTTTAGCTCTAGTTTCTCAATGATATTGGGTATTCATTGTGTTTCTAGAGCTAGGTCATTACTGGAGGCGCCATGGGCGCTGTCGTTCTTAGGCATGCGTTATTTAGTTAGCGGAACGACTTCCAGTTTTTAAATAGCCTTATTTAATTCTCGTAATTAATTAGCTATTCAGGCATATTCTTGTGAAGACGTGTTTATATGCATAATTTTTTAATTTTTCCTCTGTCGATCGTATAGTTAGAGTTTCGGTGATTTAGGTAACCGAGAACTCGTCTAGCTTAGTTAGGCTAACCTAGACACTGTCTATACGTTCGACATTCCCCGATTACCTTTGTGTTTTGTTTTCATTCCATTGGAGACTGATACCTCCTGTAATGTTATGAAACTTCTCACGTCTCTTCGGAGACTTAAAGGTAATCCCTTTCCCTCTGAGTGTAGTCCCAGACTACAACCCTTATGGCTGTGCCTGAATATTATTCAGACATGGCTGACCTGGGGTTTGGTTTCTGCCTATCCCCTTAACCTTTGGTTGTGGATATACCAGCAGGTTTTGGGATTTGGTCAGAATCTCAGAGTATTTAGTCTTATGTCGTTGACCTTTCGACAGGGTGAGTTGGTTGGGGGATACCTTTACTCCCCTGGCGACAAGGTTACCGACAGTGGAGGTTAGTCCTCCATAGTCACTTTGGTTTTGGTAGTATACCAATTTCTCCTTGCGACTAAAGACTTGTCCTGTGCCACAGTTCCTTGGGCTGAAAGTAACCCCCTTTTAGCCTAAGATAACGTGGCACTGGAATCCTGTTTCTCTTTGTGGGAGGAGGCGCAGTGTCGCCCCCTCCCCTTAACTGTGTCGGCAGTCTCTGGGTTGGAGAACTGAGTCTCTCCTAACACCCGGATTCTGTCGATACCATACATAAACAGAGTTCCTTTCATAGGTGCTAGGACTCTCAAGTTTGACAGTTCCTTTCACAATTGTTACAGGACCCTTTTCCCCTTCCCCTCACCCCTTTTTAATGGTTTATCCATTGCCTTTTAGGCTGACATCCTGCATTATTTCCTTAACGGTAGAGTGCTGGATGCAGCCAGACTACCTCTCTCATCCTGGCTGACGGCAGGGTATACTGCCGCCTGCCAGCCTGGCCGGCATTGCCGGCCTGGCCGACAACCAAGATGGCTGCCAACAGTCATGGACTGTTGGCAGCTGCCGACTTTGCCGGCGGCTACCGATGTTGTCGGCGGCTGCCGACGTTGACGGCGGTTGTCGGCATGATAGCCCTTTTTGCCGGCCTGGCCGACAACCAAGATAGCTGCCGACAGTCCATGACAGTCACCAGTTGCGGGCCTGGACGGCAGTGGCGCCCATGACGGCTGTGAGTGGTTAGTCCCTTCTGTCCCCGAGGTTCTCAGTCCTCCCTTGGACTATAGCTATAGGTTCTGTTGCCTGTATGCTGTCGGCAGGACCGGCAACGCGGCGCGCCGACTGTATCAGTACTGTCGGCGGGTTGCTGGCAACAGTACTGTAGCTATTTAGAAGCCTGAATGTTACATTCTCCCCTTCTATTAGAACCTCCTTTCGGTAAAAAGGTAGTCTATTAGACTTTTCTTCCTTAATTACTGTATATAGATACAGTAAAGGATAGCCCTTTTTTCCATACTGTCTCTCTCTCTGTCTCTCTAGGTCTGCAAGGTATGCAGACATATCCTAGCCAGACCGGCAACATGCCGGATATACTGCTGTATAGGTAATATAGATAGCCAGTATATCTCAGTGTAGAATATACTGTAGATAAAAAACTACTATATTTCTTATACTAGTGTTTTTTTCCAATATATTTTGGATATCCAATTCGGGCAATTGCTGAGTCTAATCCTATATTGAATGAATATTATTTCTTCAATATCCTGATTAGAAATCAGTTTTAGGATTATCCTGCAATATTAAATATTTCATGCATGAGTAATACACTCTTATCCTGTAAAGGGTACAGCCCCTTTTTCTTAGAGTCTCCCTGATCAGGAAACTCTATGATTTAATATAGTAGGAAGACTACAGCAAATGACCCGAGTAGGATGTTCATTTATATGTCTTTATTTTTCTGTTCCATCTAGTGCTAGATGGACCCTGCTGTCATATGCTGCCTTGTAGGCAGCATAATGATAAGACTGCATGACATAGGTACAGTAGTCGATATGTTGCAATTTACACTTTTGCAATTTAGAAACTACAGTACCATGTTACAGTAGTTTTTCCTAACTTACCTTGGGTATCCTCCAGGAATAATTTCTTCAATAGTCTGATTTGAAATCAGTCATCCTGACCCCACAGTATTAACAATTTTGTGATAGTTAATTGATACTTCTCTACCCCTAAGGGTAAATAACCCTTCTACTTGGATTTTCTCACAGAGAAAGCTCCATGTAAGTTAATACTGAGGGGAGGTAGCAGCATTTGCTCGCGGAGGTATACAGGTATGTATCTCCTACTCTCCCTTTATAGCTTCTATCCTAAGCTATTCTGTTGTAGATGACATTTACATGTTGATTATTAAAGTAATAATCCATTATATACTCATTTGGTTTTCCTTTCTTACAGATGGAACACCAGATACCTTGTACGGCAGTCCACTGCAGAGCCAAGGGTAAGGACTTTTACAGTCATAATACTTGCAGGTTATATGCCCCCTGCAATATTATTTCCGGATCCCTACATTATTGGAACCCACAGGGTTGCAATATATGTTGGACCGTGATGTCTGAAGGTTTTGATAATCCCAAGTCTACAGAGACTAAGGATATAGCACAGTACAAATTACGTAACTGGGTGAGAGGCTTCCAAAAGATCTCTCCGGGACCTTTCCTACCTAATGATAGGATGCGTAAGCTATTATTTCCAGAGCTAAGTGAGGAAATAATAGCACCTCACGAGTCAACTACGTTCCCTGATGGCGAGAAAACCTTTGGGATCGAGGGCAAGAAGTGCCCTAAGGTAGAAGAGAAATATGTTGTATCGGACTTTCCTCCGTCTTTGCTGGCTAAAGAGCCATCGATGTCAACATCTTCGTCTTTTACCCCTCTATGGGATAATGTGGTACAATTATGTATCCAACTGAAGAATCAGAAAGAGAGCTTTAGTAAACAAAGCAAAAAGCGTGAAGTAAAACACAAGATAGAACCTCGTAAATCTCCTCTTGTTGCTTCCCACGGGTCAGTTAAACGACCCATGAATCAAGACCTTCCTTCATGCTCCTTAAGCAATCCCTGGAGGTTTGCGGACCAGATGTCGATTTCAAATGGCAATCTCTTCATTTCAGAGAAAATAGGTACTGTTCCCTTGGACAAAATCCAATTTTGGCCAAGCTCTGAGGTTTTCCCTAACTGTTGGGTTCGACTGAGGTTCGAACCAAAGACAAGGAAAAGAACGGAACAAAAGGAGGTCATGATTCTTGATCATGATAAGGCACAGACTATCCTTTCAGATAATCTGAAGAAGGCGGGTTATTCAGAGACGACGGTTTTCTCACTGAATAACATACACTCTTCCTTTCTTGCTCCTGCTTCACTCTCCTTCCCCTTTATGGGGAAGGCATTTACTTCCGTTACCAAAGCTGTAGAGGCGGGTGAGTCATGTCCCACACTCGATGAGTGCAAGCCTTTGCCACCAGTTTTTCCCGGACAGGAAAAGGATTGGAAGGAAGTCCATTTGACATTTTCAGTAGGAAAATTAGACAAGGATGTCGCAAGACGACAATTTAGTGTATGTCTCCCGAAATTGTCCGATTTGCTCTTGTTTAATGAACACGAGTCAAAGGAGAGACTAGCGACATCCCTTTCTCTACAAAACTACATAGAGTTGTGTTCAACTTACGAGAACACCCCAGACATGCTCATGGTCTTAGCCAAAATGCATATGGCTACCTTGGTAAAGGACCTTCACGCCTTTGTGAAGGCTAGGAGAGCATGTAGAGAATTTGTGTTTGCTGCTGCAACGGTGGAACACGAAACAAGGAAGCTAATATCTTCCAACATTTGGGGTAAAGACCTCTTCCCACAAGAGGTCATTAAGGAAGTAATTAAGAATGCCACCATAGAAAACATAAGTCATCCCCGAAAATGGGGCATTCCCTCAAAGAGAAAATCTTCTGTGGTTGTGGGTCCCCAACCTAAAAAGAAGATCGAAAATACTGGAAATATCTGGGCTGCTCAACAACAGCCCATTATTTTAGTGACCAAGATGCTACAGGCAGATGGTCAAAAGTCTAAACCTACTGGCAGTTCGAAGCATAAAGACGCTTCGGCTAGGAGGAACATTCCCTCAGGATCGCAGGACCTTCGATCCTTCGGTCCAGAGCCTATTCAAGATGAGCCATTGATGGGGAACAGAAATGTCCCTACTATTATCTCCTTACCTTCTCCTATAGTTCAAAACCCTCCTGGAGGAGTATACCTGAGAGCTATAGAGCATACGGGTAGTAAGAAAGCTACGGCTCATCGAGTCCCAGGGAAGGCTATTTTGTGTTCACAGGAAGGACTCAAGAAGTCTCTGAGTCATTCTGAACCTGTCGCTACTCAACAAGTTCATAATAATCTGCAAGTTCTGAATGTTAATCCTTCTGAACATATGGGCCTTGTTCCAACTAAGGGTGTTCGTAGTCTTGTCACACCTGAAAGGTGTCCTCTGGAACCTTCCAGTCAACCACCCCCCTTCCTCCTGCCTAGGATTCATGTCACGGAGAGTAACATTCATCCTAGAATAGATACGTATCAGACTCACAGTCCTAAGTATCTTCATAGTGATGACCTGGTTCCTGGGACATCACAGATGCAAGATATGCTTCTAGAAGTCTCGACTTTCTCCAGCTCTAGGGTTTCGATGGCTAAAAAACCATCGAAGCCCTCAGTCACATTAGCCCCTTTTTCCCTCGGGAAGGTAAAAGGAGCTCGCGAGGTCTGTCAGGAGATTCAGCTAATCGATCAGATTCCCAAAATGCCAACAAGGAAAAGTGCTAAACTTTCCCCAGTTCGCAATAGTGACAGACCTAGTGCAAAGTGCACATCGGAAAGATGCGTTAAGAGCCTGGAGAAAACATGCATCAAACGCTTGAAGAGATAAAAAAAGACTGAGATCGGTCCCTCTTTAATCGCTTCTTTAACAAAAGTTAAAACACGAAAGTCCCAGGACTCTGCTGGTCCTTTCGTGGGCAGGGAAGCACCCTCCACACAGATCAGACTCCCTACGTCTGAGCTGGTACACCGAAGCGATAATAAGACGTCACAATCGAATGTCTCGTACAGTCTTAGTGATGTGACCCATCCTTTTCCTAAAGGGATGGCACCTAACAGCAGTTCATTTACATTTGATCCACGATGTGACGGTGGATACTCTATCACGGTCCAAGGCGATAGAGTTGGAATGGTCCATGGGCACACACATATTCCCTCCCAAATGGGAACAAGTCCCGGAACTGCAGTTCGACCTCTTCATCACGAGCGTCTTCAAGAAACTACCTCGCTAAATAGCCCCATACGAGGTTCCTCTAATGGGTCCGATCCCAGGTATATTTCCGAAGGTTCAGAAATTAACTGCCTTCGGTTTATCACAGAGAACCCAAACCCTTCCTTTCATGGATTTCTTGCTCTAGCGGTTAGAAAAAGGTTTGGGATCTCAGAAGGCAATATAGGATTCTTTGAAGAATACAAGGCTAAGTCTACTAAAAGACAATATGAGTCTTCCTGGAAGAAGTGGGTGGAGTTTGTTAAATCAAAAGGACCGAAAGAAATTTCTATGAACTTCTGTCTGTCCTTCTTTGTCCACCTTCATAGCCAGGGGCTGGCGGCCAATACGATAAATACGTGCAAATCGGCCCTGACTAGACCTCTCCTATATGCCTTCCAAGTGGATCTGGCAAATGAAATCTTTAACAAGATTCCGAAAGCATGTGCTAGACTTAGACCCGCAGCACCACCAAAGCCCATCTCTTGGTCTTTGGACAAGGTCTTACATTATGCCTCATCGGTGAACAATAAAGATTGTTCTCTTAATGATCTAACCCAAAAGGTTATTTTCCTGTTCGCAATAGCCTCTGGGGCTAGAGTTAGTGAAATAGTGGCTCTATCGAGAGATGAGGGCCACATCCAGTTCACAGATTTAGGAGAACTCAATCTCTTCCCTGATCCATCATTTCTCGCTAAAAACGAGCTACCCACTAAGAGGTGGGGTCCCTGGAAAATCTGTCCTCCGAAGGAAGATGTCTCTCTATGTCCTGTAGAGTGTCTAAAGGTCTATCTTCGTAGAACTTCAGACTTCATGGGAGGTCAGCTCTTTAGAGGAGAAGCTTCAGGATTAAATTTATCTTTAAATCAACTAAGGGCGAAGCTCACCTACTTTATTCGTAGAGCGGATCCGGACAGTACTCCCGCAGGTCATGATCTGAGAAAGATTGCTTCATCACTGAACTTCTTTCAGTACATAGAGTTTGAGCGTCTTCGTTCATACACTGGATGGAAATCATCCAGGGTGTTTTACAAACACTACGCAAAACAAGTGCATGAACTGAAACACTTTGTAGTGGCGGCAGGTAGTGTTTTAAAACCTGCCCCCTAATTTTTTGTGATACATTTTTTGGTTTGGGTCCTCACTTGTCCTCGGACATGTTCTGAATAGGAATCCTCCAGGATGTTCTACAAACACTATGCTTTGCTAGTCCATGATCTGAAGCAATATGTGGTGACGTCAGGTAATTTATTTACTCTGCCGTTTATTCTACGTTGAACAGATAATTGACTGGGACTGTCAATTAAGGGGAGAGGAAGTCATCCTTTTTAAGTATGCCTTCTT